>NC_134235.1:84729564-85032595 GCF_965152275.1 Natator depressus
TAAGGTTAATTAAAACAGCAATCATACAGTCACTCAGCCTTCACCATATGTGGGTGCCTTTAGGCACATAGTTTAAACAGTGTTCTAAGAAGTGACCCAACTATGTGTCCCATATATAAGCATAGGAAGGTCCCTTTTATAGCAATAACCCAAGCTTTAAGCTCTGTGAGCAAAGTGAATGGTAATTGTTGGTCTCTGAATTAATCAGTTTCTTGTTCCACAGCAGAGACATTACAAAACCCTCCAGAACCTCTGCAACAATACATATTTCCTGTTTTACCATAAACCAAGGCTCTAAGGTTAGTTCATATTATGAAACACAGTGTAAGCGGGGGAATAGTCCCACTATTGTAGGGAACTTTCCTGGCTTCTGCACTACCCCGGTGAAGTGGGCTAGCAAAAGAATCCGAGTTCTCGCTCCCACTTCCTTTACCTAGTGGCCTCCCCGCCCTTGAGGACTCCCCTTCCACTCTCCTGTCTGGCAGAGTCCTCGTAACCCCAACAAGGCTGGGCTCAGGATTCCTGGGGGGCTCAACCCCCAACCCTGCTGTGGTCACTTAGGACAGGGGCTAGGGGGTCCCCACTCCAGGGTACTCTCTTTGCACTGGGCATTTCTCTGACCCACTGACTATTACATACAAGTTAAAGCAAATGCAGGTTATTTTATCAACAATTAATTTTAAAAAGAATAAGGAAAAATGGGAAAGGTTAAAGGAAACACATCACCCTGCTCTGTGGCAGGGAACATCACAAACAGTGTCTCTGGAATGTTAGGGCAGTTCACAGTCTGTTCCTTGTAAGTCCCAGGCATCCTTCTCAGGCCCTGGCTGTGCTGCAGGGATGCTGTGGGTTGGACACTTGCTCTGGTGGTGGCCACATGCTCTCAGGCTCTAAGTGGTAGGACCCTTCTTCCCAGTGTCGCTCTGTCGGGGTTACAATCCAAGCCTGGCCTGCAGAGCCTCTTGGCTGAGGCGTCTCCCTGTGCTGGGCCCGCTGCCCAGGGTCCCCCTCGCTCTCCCCAGCTGCTCACTGCACCCAGCTCCGGACTGCTCCAGCCCCAGCTCCACCACTGGGTCTCAGCACTGCTGCTGCTCTGCCTCCATCTCCCTGGGCTGCCTCTTTGGCCCCTCTGGCTCTGGTTGCTACAGCTCTGCTCCCAGGACAGCTCTGCTCTGCAGGCTGCTTCTGTGACTCTGCTCCCAGCACTGACCTGCTTCATGGGCTGCTTTTTTGTCCCCTCTGGCTCTGGTTGCTTCAGCTCTCCTCTCAGAGCAAGTCTGCTCTCTCTGGGCTGTGCCTCTAGCTTTGGAGCTGCAGCTCTGCTCCCAGGACAGGGTCTGCTCTCTCTGGGCTGCTTTTCTGGTCCCTCTGGATCTGGCCCAGCTCTGCTCTCCAGCTCAGCTTGGGCCCCTGCTTTCTCCTTAGCTCTGTCCCACTCTGTCTGAACCAGGCAATTCCAGTTCACACGGAGGATGGACATCCCTGGCCTCCTGACTCCCTGATTAGCCTGCCCGCCCTGTCATTCAGGCTGACCTGGAGCATTGGCCTCTCCCCATTGTTCCTGGGGGCTGTCAGTCTCAGGGTCCTGATTCCACATCGACCCTTCTCCCTTTTAGTACTGGGAGCTAGCCAACCAAAATACCCCCACTGAATGTTAGTAAGGAGGCAACAGTCCCCTTACAATAACATAAACTTCAGTTTTTATATTTCTGCTGTATATTAATAAATGCACCTATTTAAATATAACTATGTAAATATATTCAAATAAAATGTAAATGGTGTGATAATTACATGCTGAATGTCCCAGTTTTATATAGATGATAACCAATGCAATTGCTTTCAGATAATGTCTTATGCAGATTCAGCATGAACTAAGTGAGGTTTTAAATATTATTGTTAACCCATTGCTTATTTGAACAAAAGTAAAAATCAAACCTGTCTAATGCACAGTATATACCCAACATAAGGAGTCAGCAGTGCATTCAATCTATGGCAATTAAAAGATACATCCATGTCCAAAATTCTTTAATGCTATCTGGATATATTAGATAACAAGTTAGCAGCATAGAAAAAGATGACTGCTTATTTTAAGAAATTGTGAGCTTGTGTTTCAAGTACTGAACCGTCAATGTTAGAGTCAGACATAAAACTAGACTGTTTGTATGGTTTACTGCACAATGAAATAACTTCCAACTAACTTCCTGGGGAGGTCTCTAGTTTTCACAAATGTGGTTGAAATTATCTACTTTCTTAGAATATCTGTTTTCTCAGAAAACTGTTTCTATTTGACACACTTTCTGGCATTTCAGAGAAGACTCTTTTGAATCAGAGTGCAGATAGATGGGAATGGCAGATGTTGTATAGTAACCACCAGTGATTTTTGGTACTCCTAATGATATATTCCTCAAAGCCCAGCTTATCTGGTGATACATATAAAAATCTCATCAGCTTCATTAGTGTTTGAGGCATTATTATGCTTCTGAAGACTTTAGGTTTCTGATTTTCACCAGCACTGCTGCTTCTGATGACTTTTAAAATCAGGATAAAGGTGATCAACATATAGTTGCTTGGTTTTCTTTCAAGGCATCACGATGGGGATGGAAGGTACTGGTAGCCTGCAGGTCCTATTTATTTGTGTAATGTTTTCTTTTACTTGGGGAAATGGTTCTCCTGATCTCGCTCTCTCCCTGGTTTTGGTATAAATCACTCCCATAATCAAAAAGGGAATAATCCCATATTCATTTAGCTTGTGCATTCAGTTCAGTGGCAGTCTGGCAGGGTAAACAATGCTGGATCAAGATCAACAGTTACAACAAGCCATTTGCAAATATGTTCTCTTGTAGTTTTAGAACACGCTCTCTCTCACAAATTCATGTTGTATTTTCTTATCCCACAAAATGCCTAAATCATATACATGTATAATCACACTGAACAATGTGAAAGCAAAAGACGGCAATTTTCCTTTGTGCCCTAGCACTCCTGGATGAATGAGGGTAAAATAAATCAAATTCATTTAATTTGCATGGTCAGTTAGACAAATTAGGCTTGTAGACTAGTAAATTATTAATTTTATTGGCAGTGGATTACATTAGGTATATATGGGACTACCTGTAAGTCTTACCTAAGCAGATTTTTATGCAGGAGAACATCAGAGTTACGAACGCCTCGGGAATGGAGGTGGTTTGTAACTTTGAAATGTTGGTAACTCTGAACAAAATGCTATGGTTGTTCTTTCAAAAGTTTACAACTGAACATGGATGTAATACAGCTTTGAAACTTTAATATGCAGAAGAAAAATGCTGCCTTTAACCATCTTAATTTAAATGAAACAAGCATAAAAACAATTTCCTTACCTTGTCAAATCTTTTTTAACTTTCCCTTTATTTTTTTAGTAATTTACATTTAACACAGTACTATGCTATATAGCATTTGCTTGTTTTTTGTCTCTGCTGCCTGATTATGTAATTCCGGTTCCACATGAAGTGTGTGGTTGACCAGTCAGTTGTAACTCTGGTGTTTGTAACTCTGAGATTCAACTGTATGTGAAATATAACTGGACACCATGTTCCCATGGTATTATTTGATGTACAAGATATACGATGTCAAATATAAAGACAGTGAGGCCCAGATCCTCAAAGGTGGTGCCTAAGGGAGTACCTTTGTGGATCCTCAAAGATGGTGCCTAATTCCCATTGAAATCAATGGGAATTGGGCCCAGGAATTACCTTTGCAGATCTGGGTCTGACTGACATAATTATAACTGACTGATTGAAATTATTATAACCAGCGGAACTCAGTTCTACAGTTTCAGGAATAATTTTAAAATTTCAGGCAAAAGAAAGCATCCGGAAAAATCAGGACATTCGAGGAGAAATTACTGCAATTATTTTAGTATTAAGTTGTTACATTTAGTATGGGGGGTTTATTCATTTCTCTGGATCAAAGAGAATCTGATTCTTTCCTTGCATTATCTGTTCAAGGAAATGGTGGGTGTTAATACCAGTGGATGCTGCTGAACTCTTAAAAAGTAGACAGAAAAAATAGATGCACAGGGCCAATTTATGGCAGTGGGTTAAGGGGATATTACTGTATTTAAGTCAAAACAGGGTAGGCAAGGACTATGCTGTCTACCCTGTGGAATGGAGACTCTAACGGTTAATCCTAAATACATGTTAATTATTATCATTTGTTAAGGACCAGTGTGCTTGTCCTACATGACAAAACAAAACACAATTCTTATCCTGAAGAGTGTCTGATCCTACTTCCAGGGAAATAAATGGGATCCAGATTAAGCCTTTAAAGAAGAGTTTCCAGTTTATCAACCCTATCTTCCAAACTCCTTGCTACATGGATAGGGCACCGAATAGAAGAGCCAGGAGCCCTAGATTCTGTTCCAAGCTCTGGCACTGGGTAGATGTGTGACCTTCGGCAAGGCACAGAACCTCTGTGCCTCAGTTTCCCCATCTGTAAAACAGAGATAATGGGCTTAATCTGCAGGAAGGGAGATTTAGGTTAGATATTAGTAAAATCTGTCTAGGTATAATGGTAGTTACACTCTGGAATAGGCTTCCACCTAAGGTTGTGGAAACCCCATCATTGGAGGTTTTTAAGAACAGGTTAGACAAACACCTGTCAGGGAAGGTCTAGGTTTATTTGGTCCTGCCTCAGCAGAGGGGGCTGGATTTAATGGCTTCTCGAGGTCCCTTCCAGCCCTACTTTTCTACGATTCTATTATTCTGTACTTGCATTTTGAAAAGGACTTTGAAATTTATATATGAAAATCTTATTAGTGTGGTCATTCATAAGAAAAGTCCCACTAACTACTTGTATGAGTCAGGAATACTTATATGAATAATGAGTCTGAGTTGTACTGCTACACTAACAGGCTGTTGCATTCTTAATATTCTTTACATTATGGTAAAACTTCTCATGTTAAAGATTCCACACCCAAGACAGTGAGTTTCAATGGAGTATTTCCAGGTGTTCAAGGCTCTGATTCTCAGTGGAATACACAGTATGCTGAACATAAATTCTCTTAATAGAACCCTTCTGCTGAGAAAAGAGAGAACACCAAACTAACAATATTGATAAAGGTAACATAAGACTGTCACTTCTCCTGACACAAATGTTATTTCCACTGAGTGCACATCTTTACCCTCTACTTGTCACTGCGATGACCTTTAGCAAATAATTTTGTTTTCTCTAAGCATCAGAAATGAGGCATTTTCCTTTGCAGAACAAGTTAGATAAAAATTGCAAAGGTTATATGTATTAGTGCACCTTTAACTTCCTTTCATTATAATTTCTCTCCCTTTCCTTTGAATCTCACTGTCTCTTTATTTTTAGTTTTTCTATATCCTTTCTTTTTTTCTTCAGTTCGTCACTTTTCTTTTAATTGCTCTTTTCAGAGAGCTAAATTTTCAGTGTGCTGCATAGGGAATTAGCTCCCTGGTCCCAGCTCACAATAATGTTCATGGAAGCCATGTGGCTAAATCCCAGTGCACCATGTTGAAACACTAACTGATGTGGCTCATGTTTTGTTTCTTTCAGCATGTACTTTTTCATTTCTCTTTCTTCTTTTTTTATCTACCACATGTCCCCTTTCATTTTTCTTTCCTTCTTATTTCTCACATGTCCCTTTTAACTGCATTAAAGTCAGACTACTCCAAATCCAAAAGATCAACTGTCACTGGGCTGGCCCTTTAAAGGAGTCACATGCCCAGCCTACATGTGACAGGCTTCACTGAAGGGAATGAGCCAGAGCAGGTCCACCTGGGGATAGTTAACTGCCTAAGTAGCTGGAAGGCAGTTAATTAAGTGAGGAGCACCTGGGCCTAATAAAAGACTTAGGAGAGCTCAGTTGAGAGGGAGCTTCTGAGGAGAAAGAAAACCCCAGAAGAGAGGCGTGCTAAGGGAGTCTGGACTAGGGAAAAGCTCTCTAGGCAGAGAACCTGAGTAACCAGGGAACAAATGGTAGTGCACTCCAGACAGCAGAGAAACCTGAGACTTTACAGCAAAAGGAGCTGCTGGTGCAATCTACTGACTTTTGTTTATGGGACTTCTAAATTTCATGTGGGCTCTGAGATAAGAGCCTCTAAACACTTGTAGAAGTGCTCCTTTCAGAAGGCTTTATTAAAGGGAGATATACTGCTATAAAGTAGTGTTTCGCTTCTTCCTAACTTGGCTGTTTAAGTGACCTCATTGCTACCTCATTTAGGAGGGGAAACTGAGGCAGGCTCCAGCAGAGCCATGTTCCGCCACAAGGGAATGTTTGGGAGGCAATGGTGCCCCTTCTAGATCAACACACTGTTTCACAAATAGCTCAGATCCTGAGCTTTACTCACCTTATCTCACAAGTGGCGTATGTGCAAAGGTGCTATTCAGTCACCTGTTGCCTGTTCAATCCCAGAGCACAAATTAGGACAGCACAAAGGCAGCTCTAATTTGCCCCAGTTGCCAGTAGCCTCACATTAGCATATAGGGACATGCCTCTTCTGCTGGGGATAGGGATCAAGATGGGCGTGTCATAGTACTAAAGTAGGTGTATGCCATCCAAAACTACCCCTACTCATGGAAAGTACTCCACTGGCTGGCTGTACTGACTTCAGTGAAGTTTTGTGTTGCTAATCAGTCCCATCTCAGGGGAGGATAATTATTTTGATATGCTTCTATGGTTAGGTTACAGTTGATTGAATAATGGAAAACTGACTTATGAATACAAATTTGGGGCCTGGATTTTCAGATGCCTAACTCTGCTCCCATTGAAGTCTATGGAAGAAGTTCCATTGACTTCAGGAGAAGCAGGAAGGCCAGTGCTGAGTGCTTCTAAAAATTCCACCATTAATGGAAAAATGCCAAAATTTGAAATCGTTACAATTCTCTATGAATTATCTGAGAAGTCCTTTTTAAATGTAAAGCCATCCCTTTAAAAAAAAAAAAAAGTACCCTTTTAATGGTGAGAGTAATTAACCACCGGAACAACTTACCAAGTGGATTCTCCATCACTGACAATTTTCAAATCAAGATTGGCTGTTTTCCCAAAAGATCTGCTCTAGGAATTATTTTCGGGAAGTTCTATGGCCTGTTCTATACAGGAAGTCACAGATGATCACAATGGTCCATTCTAGCCTAGGAATCTATTAATCTATTGCAGTGCAAAAGGATTGAAGGCTAAATTTTCCAAACTCCCCTTGGAGCTGAAAAACCCAGCTGAAATGCTGTATCAGCTTAATCCAGAAGCAAATGCCTACACCTGATATTTATATTCCCTTTTTTAGGACAGTGTGCCTGAATATTTATTTTGTCCATAAAAGATGATCTTTGTAATACAAAATAAAATTTTAGACATTGTAAAATCAGCCACAGGCCCTTGTTTTTTCATGCCAAACAACACCAAGATGGCAGCTTCCAGCTGGTGTCGGAGGAGATCACAGTTCTTGAGATTCAGAGTCCTACAGAAGCACAACAATGGTTAAGTGAGGGCTTTCTGCTTTTCTACTTAAATGCAGGGCCAGAAGATCAAGGGTGGTCAGACTGAGGGATTTGGTTCAGGCCATGACTGATAAATAGGTATCTTACGATATTTATTCAACCTTTTAATTAGAAAGCACTATTTGCAGATGTTTATAACTAAGCAGTAAAAATGTATTTCCACCTAGAAGAAAAGGTGTCCATTTGAGCATTTAAAAAAATCACATTACAGCATTGGACAGAACATAGCCACAAATGTATATTAAGGCTCCACACATACATACAAAATCAAATAATTTACTCCTTTATATGTACTGTAGTACAAATACATATTTAAGAACTTTAAAAATGACTTGTATTTTCAAGACAATACAAATGTAAGGACTTTTTGAACACTATTTTCTTGATAGACTGAGTTGTGTAAATATGTAATTGGAGACTTCTTAAAAAGCTGTTTTTTAAATTTACCTAATACAGTATAATTGTCTATTAAGAGCACTTAAGGATGCCTATACCTGTAAATTACACAGTTGCCATTTATATACCATAAATCCATATGGTGAAAATCCTCAGGATATTTTAACTGAAATTTGTTTATCTGGACTGGGGGCTACATTTCTAAATAAAATAATTGATTTAGGCCAGGATTATTAGCAATTTCATGTACCTCAATTTTTGTGTGCCCAAACTAAGATACCTTAAATTAACCTTTTTTTTTTAATGCGTGTGCAGAACTTTCTGTAAATCTGGCCCCTGTAAAGTGTCTCAGGTTGGGCACCCAAGAATGGCAACATCTAAAATTACAGGTCACTTTTAAAACTCTTGGCCATAATTTCTGAACACCATATATTTAGGGGCAATAGCTACACTGCTTTCTCATGTCAGTCTTTGCCAAAAATCAATCTCCAAAACTGAACAGTTTTCATATGAGACTTCATTTAATGGCCAACCTTTCTAATTATTTTTTTAAATAGACATATTATGAACAAGCAAAATGCCAAAACTGTTAAAATATTTTACAACTTGTTTGTCTTTCTATCTCAGTATATTTGGTGATGGCAGTTTTCAATGAGTTTGATGTGTATCTGTAGCTGATAATGGAAGTTTTGCTTGGGCAGCTTGATCAGTGGTATAAAAGGAGTTACTCCATCTTCCAAGCTGGGCCACATTTCTTACTAGCACTCACAAAAAACATGTATTTCTCCGGACATACAGTATATACATCCCTGAGAACTGAGAGCTAGCTTTCTCTCAAGTTTCTGATGCAGTGTGTTCACATCAGAAACTGTTAAGGTATCCTAATGTGATGTGATAGTCACATTGCACTGGGGATTGCTCCAGAGAACATCACATGGTGTCCACTGAGAGACTATTAAGTATTCTGATATTTCACTCCAGTCTCCCTGGTATGTACTGTCTGGCCTGTTATATATTGATTCGTCCATTTTATTTAAGAACAAGAGATTTCCTTTTTTTTTTTTTTTTGTAAAGTGTGGCTGGAATATTTTTGTTAAAAAGGAATTTCCAGGAGAAACAATGAACTTAGAGTTCGTTATTCCACTTTCTCCGGCAATGCTTATGTTGATAGCTGCTTTCAAGATGTAGTCACATTTGACCTTTATTTTTCTCTCTCAAAATTACAACAGAACATTAAAATAATACATACAATCCTGTTGTGCCATCAACTTTGAAAAACGGGGATTCCTATTTAAAAACCCAATTCCACGTTGCAGCCTTAATATACGTTCTAAGGGACAGGTTCTCCTCTTTAATGGGATTGTTCTATATTTGTGCAGAGGAAAAGACCATTTGGCCCATCATTAGTAAATACAATTAGCTACAGAGCTCCATTTAACAGTCAAATAGTTTTGGACGGTGGCAGATTTAGAGTTAGTGGGGCCCTGTGCTCAGCTTCATTTTTTGGGCCCCCACACAGGGCCCAGCCAAGAAAAAGAACATTCTCGCTTACCTCCCCCGCGCTCGCCCCCCCCCCCCTTTTCATTCTTTTTTTCTTCATCCTCCTCCTATATTATAAGTAATAGGAAGTAAATGAAAACAAAGTGAGGTACCTTCTTGATTGTTTTTGTAGTCTAACTTTTTTTTCACAGACCACTTGAAAAGTGCTGAGGGTCTCGGCGGACCACCGCATGATCTTTCCAAATATTGTTTGTACTGTTCACTAACTATTGTAAAGTGCTTTGGATAAGAACGCTTTATTAAAAAAACATAATAACCTTTCCTCAGTCCGCCTGAATGGAGTTCTCAGACCACAGTCTGAGAACTTCTGGTCTAGATGAAAGTTTGTATTTGCATTACGCTAACGTGAAAAATGTGTAAAAATAAAAAGTATAGATGATGCATGAATGGAAAAATAAAAGTTAACTTCCTCTGAAGAAACTTATTCAATTTAAAAAAAATATTTATTCAGATAGCTTTTTTTCTACACTTTTTCTTTACAAAATCATCAGTTAAGTCATCATAAGTAATATTTTGTCAAGAGTAACAGCCGTGTTAGTCTGTATTCGCAAAAAGAAAAGGAGTACTTGTGGCACCTTAGAGACTAACCAATTTATTTGAGCATGAGCTTAAGTGAGCTGTAGCTCACGAAAGCTCATGCTCAAATAAATTGGTTAGTCTCTAAGGTGCCACAAGTACTCCTTTTCATTTTGTAAAGAGGCACTTTCAATTGCCAATATTGCTGAACTTGTCAAATGCTCCTGACTTGTATTTCGCAAATAATTTTTAACTCATTTCAATACAGAAAAAGAACACTCACCAGAAGCATTTGTGACAGGTATTGTTGAAAATATTTTCAAAATGGTTTCTACATTTGGAAAGGTTGCCTGCAAACCATCATGTACAAGTTTATACAAATCAACTGATGATCTCAAAGCACAGACCTCATCATTTTCGATAAAATGAATGAAAAGTTTCATTTCATCTTCAAAATATTTATGTCTATGTCCTCTCGGTAGCATTCACTAAACTTCTTACTGAAGTGGCTTTTAGCATTTTCATCCATACTTCTGTCAAAACACATGCAAAATAAATCAACAGTTTTCTTTAAAGATCACATCTACTCTGCAGTTGCATACATTTGTATATAATAATACACTATTATTGTGTCACAGATATCACTGACTGTCTCAACAATGATCTTCTCTTTCCCTTTTAAATTGATGTAATTGTCTCTAGTTTCATCCAAAAATAACTTCCTGTTTGTTTTTTCACGCTTCTCATCAGATATATCAGAGGAACCTATATTTTCTGTTAATGTTAGTGCCTCTTCTTCCACCATGCTATAGTCATTTCGAACTTCCATGACAAAACTTGTAACTGAGGCTAACAATTGTGCAGCATTCAATAAATTTGTATCAACCTTTTGCAGTGATTTGCTGATGGCATTAATTTGCATTGTTCAGTCTTGCCTGTAGATCTGAATGTTTTCCTGCCATATTTGTGGCATTATCAAAGCTCTGCCCACGACAATTTTTGATGTCCAAACCTAAGTTTGCAATGATTTCCAAAACAGTTGGTTCTAGACATTCAGAAGTATAGGATTTTAGCAGGAGAAAACAAAGAAATCGCTCTACAACTTCCCCATTGCTGGTCACATATCTTAAAATTAATGTTAATTGGTTTACATGACTCACACCTGGTGTTGAATCGACTATTATGGAATAGTACTTGGTATCCTTTACTTCATCAGTGAATTGGTTTCTGAGCTGCTCTGCCATTACAGTGATGAATTCATTATAGGTTTGGTACGTTAAAAAGCTGGTCTTCCATGAGACACAATACTGATAATTTTTCAAATGTTCATTGAGAAAATTGTCAAATTCACTAAGATATTCAAGGCAGGTTAAAAAATTACCTTTTTGATTTGACAATGATGACTTATCATGTCCTCTTAGAGGTAGTCCCAAAGAAGACAGCAGTTTGACCGTGGCAACAACACGTCTCAGTACTTTCCTCCAATAAGAACACTCCTTTTCAAATTTAGCCAATAACACAGAATCAATTCTTACACCTTTGAATGAACTTACACATAGCATTAATATGAGCTTTGGAAGTTTCATGATCAGCAGAATGTCTTGCAATGTTTCTCCAATTAGAGTGCCCATCGACAAATGTTTGTTTTCCTTTACTATGGTCAGGGAATAATTTGCAAACATAACAGTAGACTGCCTTGGTGGTTTCCGAAAAAATCAACCAATTCCTCATTTCTGTCATCCCATTTTTCTTCATCCTCAGAAAATGGGACTCATGAAGACCTCTAATTTGCTTTCATCTTCCAACCTCATACTCTTTTCTCAAATTTTCCATATTACCTATGATTTTTGGTTTATTTACTAAGAAAAATTATTTCATATCCAATTTAAATAGATTTTGGCCATAAGGCAATGTCTTCAGGGTAGGTTTCTTCCCTTACTTTGACAAAATTACCAATATTTTTTATTCCCATTGACACTTCAGAGTCCACTTGTTCAGCTTTTGCAGTCGTCGTGATATCCCCACAACTCAGCAAGTGATCAGATAATTCAGATCATCATACTTTTTGATGAATGTCCACTATTCAATACGTCAAGCTTTTTAAAATAAGATGACAAACTGTCTTTTTGCTTAGCTTTGTCTTCTTGTCTCACCTTCATTTTTTTGCGTTTTTGACTGCCAGACTGTGTCGCTTCATTATTGCTAAAAAACTGACATTGATTTTAGGCAGATTAAAAATGTCTGAAAGAGCAGGGGCGTAGCGACGGGCCTGAGTGAACTGTGGACCACACAATTAGGTTTAATGCCAGTGGCACTGAAACGTTTTTAATGGTGGGGTGCTGAAAGCGAGCCACTGTCCCTCCCAGACGCGGGTCCAGACCTGGGTGTGGGTCGCAGGGCGGCAGTCAGGACCATTGGCACAGGAACTAGGGGTGTGGGCAGGGCTGCTGACAGAATTTCCAGGCCCCTGGGCAAGGTGGGAGGGCCTCTGGGTCCCCAGAAGGAGCGGGGCATCAGGTAGAAGGGGCGGGGCTGGGGGTCCAGCGCATGAGCAGAGCCGCCATGGAGCTGGAGAAGGAGACAGGAGAGGAGACACCAAGATCTCCATGGCCACTGAGGACAGCTTTGGGCACCCCAGTGGCCCCACACTGGCTGGCCTGGAGAAGCTGGCAGAGACCCGTGTGGGCTTAACACCCACCTGAAGGTGAGGGGGGCGCACGGTTCCATCGGTGGCCACCTGTGCACTCTGCTGCCTCCGCACACTCATCTCTGCTCACCTTCCCTAGACACCCCCCTCCCCGCCTGTGGGCTCTGCGCTGGCTCCTGCAGCCAGCCCCGCCCCCGCGTCCTCCTGTGGGCTGCACCCAGCTGCCACTCACCAGGCAGGAGAGCAGGGAGGGAGGCTGGCTCACCTGCAGCCTCAGGGGAGCAGGCAGGAGGTACGGGTGGCACGAACGGCAGGCTGGAGGACTCAGGAGGAGCAGGGGGCAGCCACACAGCTGGCAGCTGGAGAGAAGTGGCGGATTCCCCTTCAAAGCACCTCTTCTCTCTGGCCAGCTGTGCGGCCGCACTGTGCTCCTCCTGCATCCTCTGTTCTACGTTCGCGCTGCTTGCTGCCACCCATACCTCCTGCCTGCTCCCTGCTCTCCTGCCCCCTATAGCTTCTGCCCCCACAGTCATCCCCCCCACATGGAACAGGCTACCTGAGTGCCCAGCCCTGGGGCCCCCTGTCATTGGGGGGCCCAGTGCTAGGGCACGGTATGTCTCATGGTAAATCTGCCCCTGGTTTTGGATGATGTTGTCAGTGTACTCACTAGATATTGATGAATGATACAAAAATTCTTGTGGATGGGGCTAGCAAAAGAGAATTCCTGGAAATGCGTTTTGCTTTTAATGAGGTTGTGGAGGGTTGACAGTCTGGGAACTACAGTTGTGATTCAGCAGAGCATTTAAGCACCTTCCATGGAACTTAAACATTTGCCTAGGTCCCTGATTTAGCAAACCAACTGTGTACTCAGCAAAGCACTTGCATCTATCTCAAATAGATATGTGACTCCTGGAACAGCACAATCTTTAATATACTTATCCTTGCAAAAACCTTGGAAGGTAGGAACATGCCATTGTTCTCATTTTACAGCTCGGAAACTGAAGCACAGAAAGATTGAGGGCCAGATTTTTAAAAACTCACTTTTAAAAACATACTTTTAAAAATTTGGGCCTGCCCTGTGCAAGTTCATCCTGGAAGTTTGTTTTAGAGCAGGGAATTGAACCCATGTAGCTGGGTTCCCAAACAAATGCCCTAATCACTAAAGTACCTTTTTCTCCATTGACTTCAATTAGATTTAAACAGGGACCTATGTATATGGTGAAGTTCATCTATATTCATCAAAGCACTTCAAGCACCTTTTTAAGTGACTTACAATACTAGCCAGTTCCTCATATGCAATCACAGATAGTTTCTCAGAGGTTTCCATTGAAACAAAAAGACTTGGAGAAGTTATCAATATGGGTCTTGGTTGCATCAGAAAGTAGACAGGAATAGAATTAACATTTTGAAAAAATCTTGATAAATGTTTAAAATATTAAATACAATTTTGACTATGTGACTCTAGGGCCCTGTATGCTATGAAATATCCCAAAGTATATTTTTTAATATCTGTATTGTAATATCTGTAATGTCTGTATCCGTAAAAAGAAAAGGGGTACTTGTGGCACCTTAGAGACTAACAAATTTATTTGAGCATAAGCTTTTGTGAGCTCCAGAGAACACTTCAATCTCTCTGGTCACTTGTTTACAGAGCTAAACGTCGCAATATTACAACAAAAAAACTGCAAAAACAGACTCCAACGAGAGACTGCTGAATTGGAATTAATTTGCAAATGGGACACCATTACATTAGGCTTGAATAAAGACTGGGAGTGGATGTGTCATTACACAAAGCAAACTATTTCCCCATGTTTATTCCCCCTCCCCCACTGTTCCTCACACGTTCTTGTCAACTGCTGGAAATGGCCCACCTTGATTATCTCTACAAAAGGGTTTTTTTCTCTCCAGCTTGTAATAGCTCACCTTACCTGATCACTCTCCTTACAGTGTGTATGGTAACCCCCACTGTTTCATGTTCTCTGTGTATATAAAATCTCCCCACTGTATTTTCCACTGCATGCATATGATGAAGTGAGCTGTAGCTCACGAAAGCTTATGCTCAAATAAATTGGTTAGTCTCTAAGGTGCCACAAGTACTCCTTTTCTTTTTAAGGGTGAGAAGGAATTATTTAGGGTGCCACTCAGAAATATAGCTTTGAGCAATGGGATGAAGTTAAGAAAGTGAACATGCAGGAGGAAAAGTTTTCTTGCAGGGAGCCAGTATTAGGACGTTTTCAGCACTATTTAAAATATTGCTCCACAAACACCTATATGGAGCTATGAATCTGACACACTTGCTCACTATAGCTGGTGGTAGCCATGCAAAATAAGATATTGGTGAAGGATGGGCTGACTGACGGTGTCATTTAAGCAAGGCCCTGATCCAGCAAGAGAATTGCACAAAGCCCCATGTGGGACTGTGCATGGACACATGGGTCTACAGACTTGGTTCTTTTTGCAGGATTGGGGTAAAAAACTGTCAAGTTCTGAGGCTGTTCATTGTGAGGCCATTCAGAAGAAAATGATTTAGTTTCCTGACTTGCATACCAGAGCTAGCAACTAACATGATGAACAGTACTCAATGTGTTATTACCATTAGCATCAGACTGGCTTCCTAAAGGTTGTCATTTTTATTTCCTAAAATACCTTCTATAGCCTGTCTGCCCAAGAATTTTGAAAATCTGTTTTAGAGGAATTCCAGTTTATTGTACTATGCCAGCAGGTTTATCATCTTACTAAACTGAAATAAGACATGATCTGATGTAGATATGGCTACAAACACAACCAGTAATGTAGAGTACAAGCGTGTGGAATGAACAAGTAGTGTGTGTGAGAGAAGGGCATTTTGCACTTGTATGTTGTTATTATGCCTTACTACTACATCCTGGTGTGAGTGTTGACAATTTACTGGGAATAGCTAACCCAGATTTGTCCTGGTGATTAAATTAAGATGCAATTATTTATTTGCTGGAAATTAGAGGTGCGGCAAGAGAGACCGTACTATTTTTCCAAAGCATTTAGTTGTCAGAAGTAATTAACTGATCATATTTTAAAAGATAATCATTCTAATGGACAATAAACAGTCTGAGCTTTTTACATAATTAGGATTTTTAATAGACAAATGGATATTTCTTAGAAGCAAACAGGTTAAGTACATTTTGGAGTTACAGGGGAAAAAAATTAATGTCTGTTCCACAGATATCCTTATTTCGGCAAATGAATGAGATCTAACAACCTAAACATCTCTTCTTATAAAATAAGTTATTTTGCTCTTACTGTACTGCTATTCAAGATTTGAAAGCACTAACACTTTGGTTTTCTGGGGTCTGATTCATTTGTACATTACAAATGAGCAACAATGGCGGTGCAAGCTACTGCAAAATGAGCCTTACGTGGCCTCTGAAAGATCCTCTCCATCTAGAGATCTTATCCACTGGAGCAAAGCTACAACAGCATCTCCTACCCCACCTCATTCCTGACCCACCAGCCAAAAAAGCATGTCCAAACAAAAGAGGATATGGTCAGGGCTTTGCTCTGCCCATCTGAACCGTGGCTGCTAGACTGGCCTTCAGGGCTCCTGGAAAGCAGCATAGATCAGAGCAGGTAGTCTTTTAGGCCTAGGTTTGGCCCACAATATGAGTAACTGAAGGAGTAGTGGGCTGAAAAAGTGGCTTAAATATACCTGCCCCTACTTCTGGACTTGCACCAGACTGTCTGTGGCTGGACAGGAGAATCTAGGTCTTTCTGGTTTTCAAACAGAAGCGGAGCTGAACCGGAAAGTTAGGAGGGGCTTCGGTGTTTTTGGTGGGAAATTCTTTCTCAGAACCTATGTTGGAGTGTTCTGATATTGGATTTAGCCTACTTTACAAATGCAGGAAAACAAGAAATTACAGATCTCAGTTCTTGATTGGGATTAAGTTTGCTGAAGAAGGCTGGATCTGGGTTCTTAGATAATTTATAAAATACCCATTATCCTGCTACATGCTTACTATTATCATTACACATGAAAAGTTTTACTCTCTTCATCCCAGTAAAGCAACTTTTTTGCCCTTCAGCTATTTCCATCCTGCCAGTAGCTGTGCTATCAAAGACCTTGCCATTAGTTTATAAACCAGTATTTCTTCCAGAGCTGATATCGTCAAATTTTCCTAAACAGCAGATAATATTGAAAAGTAATATTAGCACTTCTAATATGACTGTCTATCATACTTATATGGCACCTGTTACCAGAATGCCTCACAATTTTAAGGTATATATATCAACACGCCTGGAAGTAGGGAAATACTATTCCTCCATTTGTAAATTGGGGGCGGCGGGGCAGGAGAGGAGGGGAGGAACTCACCTCAAAAGTATTTAGCAATATTAAATCAATGGGAGTTAGGCACCTACATATTCTTGAAGAACTAGGCTAAAGCCTAGATCCTCAAGTATTCATGTGCCTAACTCCCCTTGTTTTCAAATATCTAATTACCTTTGAGGATCTAGGCCTAAGAAACTTGAACCCAGGTCACCTGAGTCCCAGGTGAGCACCCTAATCGCTGGCCCATACCTCTTCCCTTACAAGTCCTCAGTGACTCTTGTGTGGAGTACAGTCATTTTTATTAGTCTTGCAGTCTCATATCTCTAATATGATCTGAACCTTAGATTTTTTTCTACTAACAGAGCAATGTGCTGCTTTCACAGCTGAAGAGCAGAAATATTTTTATGTGCATGGAACTAGTTGCCAGTTATGACAGCACAATCAGATCAAAAAAGCTGCCCAGGCATAGAGGTAAACATCTTGGATTCAAGGTCAGAGAGCTCTGAGCTGTGAATAACCTACTTGAAGTTCAAGTAGGGAGAGAGATGACAATGACTGCTGACATTAGAATTAACAAACAAAGATTGATAATATTCTATGCAGCTGGCCACTAAGAGTAATCACACTACCTCACATTCACTCCATCTCTCAGAGAAAAACCCTGCTGAGGACTGAAGCAAAGTGCTGATTAGAGATGGGTTAACCATTCATAGTCAATTACTGACTCATCAAATATATCCTTTTTTTCCAATTGTAAATGGTCCATAAAGAAATTGAGGGACTCTCACATTTGTTTCTTAGTCTATATTTGACTTTTTTGCATGAACATATTTCAGTCTATCACTCAAAGTGTGTTGGTTGTGAGGATTTCATATTCTAGATTTACTGATATACCTGTGTAAGTAGTCACTTAAATAACAGTCTTGTTTCTGTTCTAACTGGATAACCAGGAAGAAGGACTCAGTAAGGTAATGAGGGTTTAAATCGCTCATGGGGAGATAGGGTGCAATTTACACAGAGGTAGGGTTGAAGGCAGGATTACAGAACTTTGGGACTTAATATTTTTTTCCTTTCTGAGCCACACAGGCATTGCCTGATATCACTGCTAGAAAAAATGGGTTATTGTAATATTATTGGCTGGGATAAGATCCGGAGTTTGTGGCATGCTGAGGTATTACCTAAACTATGAAGGAGAAGGCCAGACTCTTATCTGTGAACCTAATTGCTGTTAGAGCAGATCCTATCCTATCCTTCTTCATCTCACTTAATTAACTGCATTAAGGGCAGGGCTTTTTATCCCTGGTAATTAGGAGACCTTCTCCATCATGTGGCTTTTTAAAGCATTGTGATACATCCCATATACCGCAATATTTCTAATAATGCCTTGATTGCATTTATTGGTCATCCATTTTCTAGCACTTAACATTCACCACAGTAATAGCCACACACAGCTCAGTAATCGCTTGCTTTGTCCCAGCTGTAAAGAGTGCAGCCACATCCTTTCCCCCCCTCCTATTTAATGAATTGTCTCTGTGTCAGTTGCCTCCTTAGGAATTTCAGGAACACTATCCACCACTATGCTAAGTGTCCCAACCCATATGGAATGCTATTCCGTGCTCTAGTACCACTCATCATAATCACTGTCACACGTGTGTGTACATGAGTGTAATCTCTCAATCCCAACTATTTGCCTCCTAAAATCTGAACTCCTGAAACAACAAAGCGAACCTAGGCTGGTTGTGTGAGCACTTAAAGTGTGAATATCCTTCACACAAATGCACACTTCCCCCTCTGAAAATGTGTCAGTAAAACTTCACTTGCCTAAATGCTCACAGAAAGCAGATAAAAAGGGATTCAAATGTAGTCAAACCCTATTTCATTTCTACACTCTGTGAACGTATGGAGATTTTTTTCACACTTCCTCCAATATTGATGACAGCAAAGAGCGTAGGTATGTAGTATGAGCCTGAGCATGTACGTTTATTTTTTAAAAAATTAAAAACACTGTCTGTTCTGTGGTGGTTCTGATAGTTATCCTGTCCTGAAATACTATATTATTGAGTAAGTAGGTAGTGTTTCAAAATCTAATGACCATATTTCTTATTCCAGCTATAAAAATAACATGTAAGAAGCAAAGGAAAGTTTTTATAGATGTGAACAAACTTATACAGATAAAATTGCAAAGTAATTTGTTAGCCTGTATCAAATACAGAGACTGAACGAAAGCTCATTCAAGTCAATTGGAGGAGAGAGGGATGAGGACAGGCGGAGAATATGGGGCAGAAAGGTTTATAACCATTAGTGTACACTGCTCCCTAGAATCTGGAATTGAACCTGAGTCCTTAGTTTCTACATTCCTTTGCAGTCACTTTCAGAGCTATTTACTATGTGAACTGTGTGTCTTATCCACTTCTAGTGGCTGTTCCACATAGTTCTACTACCAGTTACTCTGTTAGCTCAACTGGTAGAGATCTCTGGTGTAAATGTTGTTCTGAATTATACCTGATAGGTCATGCGCAGTTCGAGTCTAGGCTGAGGTACAGGAACAAAGTCCACAACTGCAGAGTTCCCAAAGATATTAAGTTTATTACGCTCAAGCGTGGTGCCCCCCTGCTAGTCAGAAGGGGACCCCGAATGCAGGTTATACAAAGATTATATACCTTTTAGCAAAGCATGTTGCCCTCGTGCATCGGAAACCTTAGCCAATAGACAAACCCTTCCCTTATCTACCATCTATCCTGCTAGGTACATTCCCTGTGCTAAACTATTACTTCAGCTACACAACATGGCCCTAAAGCAATGCACCAGTAGCCTTTCTTATCAGGATGGGAGGCTCACATCAAGGCCAGGAGGCAGGGAGTTAGGAACAGACAAAGAACAGAAACCGGGAGTCGAGACAGGCTGGAAACAAGGGGGGGGGGTTTCACAGGAATGCAGTATCTACGGAACACTCCTCCTGGTGCATGATGTGCTTGCTTTTAGACAATGGTGGCCCCAAACCAAAATGGAGTCACATATGCTAACTTTTCCTTAACAGTGTAAAGATCCAAAACCTGCTAACGACCAAGTTTGGAGTCAATATGATTCTAAACAGAGTATCTATGTCTCTCTCTCTCTCTCTCTCTCTCTCTGTACATATATATTTTAAAGTAGAAAATTGCATTCAAAATATATGCACAAGGAGCTGAATTAAGGCAAGAACAAATTTTCTTCTGGTGTTTCCTAGCTCATGAGTGTTTGATTTTTTTGCATTTTTAATGTAATACATATGTGTATGATATTGAGTTTGGTCTAATTCTAGCGCCAATAATGTCATAATTCACTACCACTAGGCAATCTTTACTTAAGAGACAGCCAGAGCAGTGATTTTTAGGACAAGATTAAGGTCCTTTAGCAGAAATATGTGGGAAATCTTGTTCAAAGCCTATAGGAGCTGTGCTTGGGTATGCCTCATTTCAACAGGAACTCTGGTGATTCAACACCTCTGAAAATCAGCCCCTTTATCTGGGTGCCTAAACGTGGACTGAGGTCCCTAAGTTTAGGTTTCAAAGTTTAAAAATATTCACCACTGCATTTTTCTCTTTCTTGCTTTACGGGTTCCTTTTTGTGTGTGTGTATATGCCTTCCGTGACCGGCCTGGTGAAATAGCCTGGCACAGTCTAAGGATTTTAATATTCTACTTTTGACTTTAGGGTCTCTGTCTATCTTCTAATATTTTCTTAATTTACCCTTTCTAAAACTTAATACACTTCTAGTTTTGGCAGACTCCTTTTTCCCAAGGATAATGAACTTAATTATGTTGTGGTTACTGTCATTCCATGGCTGATCTATGGTTACTACTTGAGCCAATTCCTAAATGTTACTTCAGTATCCACTTCTCTTATGCCCTAGAACTATCTACCTCAGGTACTTATATGAACCCCATTACCAATTTTTGTGTTTATCCAGCTGTGCTTAATTAGCTTGTCTCAGATAAAATGTGAAGAAATTTCTGGACATTTGACTAGATAATATGCTGGTGACTGAAGTAATCTATTACTTCTGTAGTATATTATTAGTTGCCTCTGATGTCTCAATATTTCACACAATATTTCACTCCTGATCAGGAGGGCCAATAGTAAAATGGTACTAGTATGTTTGTTTGTATTCCAGTTGGCTAACAAAGTTATCAGGCACTGAAGTAGACTAACATTCCAAAGCTATGTTTAAATAACTTTTAGAGTGGAAAAAAATAACAAATTCAACATGAATATTGGAACATCAGCATCAAAAGGTTTAACATTTTAATAGGATGATTATCCAAAGTGAACTTCTGAAACTTAGCTTATCATTAATTTTAAACATTGCTGGAAGACAGCCTAGGTATAATTGCCTGAATTATTGAATTTTGAAGGTGTGGTGAATGAATATTCTTTTCAAATTAGGTATCTGCATAATTTCTATTTGGGTGAATACAAATCTGAAATCAAATAGCAATACAGCGTACAGACAGCCTGATTCTGCAATCACTCACACAATTAAATAGTATCGTAAGTTCCAAAGGGACTATTTTCATAAGTAAGGGTTTTCAGGATCGGGCCTTTAAATGGCCATTGCCTGCAGCCATTTTAAGGGCACTGCAGCTGCTTCCTGCTACCTCTGCTGTTTCCTCCCTCTCTAGTATCCTTAAACTACCTCCCTGCTGTTGCTGACTTCCAAGCTCTTTTCTTCCATTCCCTGAAACCACTCCAATAAGATTTGGATTCAGAAATCACCAAATACCAAATTAGCTATCAAACCAATTCAAGAGTGAATGCATTCCATACCCATATCTTTCAAAGGGAAAATCTGGCCCTATGTAAAAACATTTTTACCACACTTTTTTGCAATGAATTACAATAGTAAGGAAGTATCTTTTCTGAAACTAGTGTATACAAATTAAAAAAACTAATAGGTCTTTTTTTTCATGTATTTGTTCCAGCACTGTAGCTGTCTAATACACTCTACTGAATAGGCACAGAGGCTTATCTTTTATGACCTTCCGGGACACAACATCTGAAAATCAAACTCTCCAGATAAGAAACAAAATCCCAGAAATGAGCTATGCTGCAAAATCGAATGTCATGCTTCTTGTAATGTGTTATCATCTTAGTTTTAAATGTTGCTTGCAACACCTATGTAAACAGGTGATTTCAGTGACTGCATTAGAACTCAGCTATTCATGGAGCAACTTTAGTCAGGGGTGGAAGTAATTGATGATACACCATATCAATACTAGAAATAGAACTAGGTTAAGGATGCAATGTTAAATCACAAAACTCAGGAGCTACCTAATTATGGAATGAGTGGTCATCTCTCTGGAAGACTTCAGAATCAATCATTTTCCTTCATCCTGATGTAAGTCACATAGAACAACCATGGTAAATGCTGTCGATGCCTAATCACATTAACTCTAATTCATGCAACTGTGTATAGAATTATGTTGCCCTCATCATCAGATCGCTCTCTATTTGTAATGTGACTATCACCATAACTAGGAACCCAAACACTCTTTGAGTAACTTTACACAGCAATGTTATGTAATGCATGTATCTTGTTTTAATTCACCAAGATACAAAACCACTTGAATATATAGGTTCCTGGCCCCTCCTTCTTATCTCTCCAAGCTCAAATAGTAGATGTCCGGTTTTGGATCCGAAGAACAAGGGTTGTATTCAAAGCACCCCAAGTAAATGTGTTGTGGACAGATAGCATTAATGGCATCCATTATTTGCGGACAAGCATTTGTTGCAGTAAAATCTCCATCAGCATACAGCCTGTCCCCGATTGCCATGGTAGGATACACGTTCTGTACTTCTTCAAAGGGGAGACTGCAGTCTATTCAATCATCAACTCCAGTTCCTTTTTTTGTGTGTTTAAGATTGTATCAGTACTTCCAATTCTGCATTGTGATCCTTATGAGGATACTGCTGCATCTGTACAGTGCTTTGTCTGCTTGCTATCAATTGCAGGATGAGGGCCTATCTTCTCTTCAGTGAGCAGGGGAATATTGTACTCTAGGTTAGCTGCACAAGTTCTCAGACCAGGGACAGGTGTTTTTTCCCCCTCACATTCAAATGTCTTGTTTATAAAACTGGCTTGATTTAAAAAATAAACATCCTATTTATTTATTACATCCCACTATCTAATATCTCAAAATGGCACAGAGTTTAGCTTTATATCTATAGAGCATAACACTGAAATTTGTATAACTCTGGGCTGCCTCTGCAGGTTGTAGTAAAAATTTATTTGAAAAACTTAGAGGCTTTGAAAATGAACATTTGCTGGCCCTGTATTCAAATTGTAGATGAGCCTTTGAAGCATCTAATAAAAATATATTGCAAGCAGCTGTGAAATTAAACTGTAAAAACAGTGACCTCCATATCTACAAATGACATTGTGCTGTTTTGCCATTAGTCCCTATCTTAATCATGTGCTTCCCTAATAAGCTGATTATAAGTGTCTCTTTCTATGTACTGTAGTAATTATGTGATTAAATAATTCCTGTCAGATTAGGCTCCCCAAAAAGGAATTAATATGCTAATGAAAATAAAAAGAAATTATAGAGAAAATTAACTAACTTGCCAACAACTGGAAGTCCACATTAAATAGCCCATTGGAATCAATTGGAAAAACTTTCAGTGACTTCAGTGGGCTTTGTCTGGCCTTAATGGAAATTCACAAACTATAAATAACCATAAGTGATTACAATTAGTGATACTCTGAGTTTCAGTATCTGGTGAGTCATCCTGCTTTTTGATTCGGATTTCCAGGCACAGTCATTTACTCCCCAGTTTGGTAGACATCTCAAAAATCAATATCTATGGTAATGTAAATAAAAATGCATCACTGTAGCATCGAGAAGCCATTTATGTAGTTCATATTAACAACAAATTCTGTCTCAGGTAAGATTTAAAACCTCCATGCCTCTAATATTTCACCCGTTTGTGGCTATCTTGCTGGCCCTTTGTCATCCTCCTATAGGAGGAATCCTGCATAGTCCCATAAACATGACATAATTTAGGCTTTTAGATCTCAAGTGTAGAAGGTTCTATTGCCCAGGGTCCAGGATACGTGGGAATATGTTTCACATTTATACAAGGTTTCAGAATCTTTATCTATGTTGGAATTTTCACCCAGGTTGGAACATTAATTCCTTTACTCGTACAAACGCTGTCAAGGGCATTTTAATGAGTACACCAGGTCCAGAATTTGGTGGAACATACCAACCAAAAGATACCACTTCTCCAGCAACATAGTAATGCCAGATTCTATGTTGGGGAGTTGACTATTAACTGAGTCAAAAGCGCTGCTACTTAACACACCTTCCTACTATTTTGGTATCTAGATACTAATAGGTTCAGGGCATATACAGCTACATTGACACAATGGATTGAACAAATTATATTCTGTACTTCATATATGTATATGTGTGTATATATATATGTATATATATATATATATATACACACACACACACACACACACACACATACATACACACACACATATGACATAAGGCAATAGTTAGATACTTGAGTATTTGTGCCCCTTAATTGCCTACTGCTTATAATGCATAATCACACGCTATAACAAAATAAACTGCAACTCACTATTTCATTTTTTAATCAGTCATAATTGTGACACTTCAAATGTAAATGTACTGACATCAGTGGGTCAGTAAATAAGATATCATCATTCTACTTTAATGTGTAAATGTTCCAGAAGGGTAAGCTCAGAGGGACATATCCCAAAACTTCCTTTCCCTACCCACCTACCTTTTATTTTGGTCCTGTGACACCCATCTCTACCATAGATGTCCAGATGTGCGTTAGTCCATAACTATTTAAGGAAGCACTTACGATCTGGCCTAAAGCCCACTATAATCAATGGGCGTCCTTCCAGTGAGATCAGTGGGTTGTGAGTTGGGCCCTACAGTACATGATTAAGTCCTATTGACATCAGTGGAACAAAAGAACAGGCTTAAGTTTTCCTAAAAAAAGATGGCTTCTTGAACTGGAGCTTCCGTGATGCATCAGCACATACTCTGTTGGTGCTGTCCCATCAATCAAGAAACCCTGCTGGAAATTTGAGCTGGTCAACAAGGATCAGGTACGTCTATTTGAAGGATGGGGTTCAAGCTTTGTATAGCTCCCAAAATATCATGCAATATCTCAAAGGCTATAAAATATTTAATAATATTTGAAACATCAGCAATCCCATTGAAGTTATTTAGTATTTGCAAAGTCCATGGTCATGTGACTACTCAAAGCATATAACATTAAATATGTGCATTGGGTTACTTGGGACTACTCACAGGCCCCTGTCTAGCAACACTTTTAAGAACATGCTTAAGTCAATCACTTTTCAGCAAAACACTTAAGCACATGCATAAAGCTACACATACGCTTAAGTGCTATTGTTGAATCAGTCAAGCTTGTGCAATAAGCATTTGCAGGAGTGAGATCTTTAACCTCTCTTCCACCACCACCACCCTCCCACCCCCCTTGACATAGTGTCACTGTGCACGCAGTCCCAGATTGTGTTGTATCAAGCATAGTGTTTTAGTTAAGGCTGTGGTGGAATTTTCATTGAAAGCCCCTTTTAGAGGAGTTTATAACTCAAACTTCTTGTCTAACATGATTTGGTTTTATGCTTCTAGAGTGTGTTTTTAGCAAAATTAGATTTATACTTTGTTGGCTATTTGTAATTTGGAGAAATATTTTTTTTTATATTAGATTGAAATGTGTAAAAATACCAAACTAAGATGCTGCACTCTCCTTAGAGGTGATTAGAGTCCTCATGTGAAATCCTGGCCTTCCACAAATCAACTGCAAAATTTTCATTGACTTCATTGGAGTCAGGATTTCACCCTTCAGTTCCAAGGAATTCAATGAGAGCTGAGGCCTCTGAGCCATTCTAAGGATGAGGCCTTAGAAAAAGAATGCTTTCTATTTTAAAAAATATTTGTTAGGTCATCAAAGCCTAGATTTTTGACTCACTTTAAACTTTATATGAAAAGGAATGTTATGAATGTTAGCAAATTGGCAACAATTATTGCTTTTCATAAAGTAGCTTGACATTTATTGTACATTATGAATATATTACAATGGTAATACACCAGCTCCTATGGATTTCAGTATGGATGATTAGCATAATACTCTATAATATACAACACATTGGCATTCTAACAGTGTCATGTTAGACTGTGTCAATGATCAACGCATTAATGGAGTTATACATAATGAAATGATGCATCATTTCAATAATCCACACACTACCTGCTTTACTTTAGGCAATGCTAGAGTATTTGCTTTGCTAATGTGTAAAGGTGTACTGAGAAATACTAGAAATTCAGTGTCATGGTGATGTTAGAGACATTCAGATCTTGCTTACGTTGCTTAAAAACTGAGTTATGAAGCAAAGCTTAAAACCCAAACCCACACACAGAATCATGGATCCAAAATCTTTTCCGTTGATTGATCTCAGTGATGTCACACTGGGACATCTGGTCTTTGGTATATTGTTTTTAAAAGTTAAAAACAAACCCAAAGGAAATTAACTACAAACACATTATTAAAATATTTAGTATTGACATTAAAAAGGCTAATAAGTTCTCAGTGGAGACTCCCTCACAATAACATGTAACATGTAAATAGATGTAACTCAGTTGAGTTTCAGCTCCCCTGAGCTGCACCCTCTAACTCCAGATGAATTTGGGGCAATGTGGCATAACTATTTCAGAATCTGAGTTAGAAACTGGACTTTAAAGTCATGGCTGTTTTATATACAGCAAATCTATTTTAGGTAATTTCTGGGAATGTTTTTATTAGCTTCAATTTTTTTCTTCGTCTGAGGCCTGTACAATTGGTTCAATGGTAACTTAGGTGGAGGGACATAGGAAATGGAAACTTTTTTGAGAAATCTCTAAAACATTTATCAGTTACGGGGTTTCTTTATAAAATGTGGCAAATTCCTCCATGACATGGCATATACCTTGCCTGGCAATGAGGGGTGATATAAAGTCTTCATCAGTGCTCATTTGGAATAACTGATGTTTACCTTTTGCCACTCTTGATTAATTCAGGTGAATAAAACCTTTATCCCACACCATATCATCACTTGATTCAGCTATCCGAAATAACTAGGTTTAGACTTCAAGGTCTTTGGAGCAGGGACGGCCTTAACATGTTCTGGGCACTAACCTAGGTAATAATTAATAAATAATGATAGACTCGATTGTATTGGAGAACTTTATTTATGCTCCTGATTCCTAGGGAGTCGTACAACATTTGAACACTTTCAGATGGATCAAAGTCTGTTTCATGTGAATTGATAAACAAGAGTAATTGATCAAAACTAGAGCTGGGTGAGGACTTCAAATTGCATAATTTAAAAATACAACTTTGTGTTCAGATTCTTGTAGATAAATTCTGGATTAAAAACAAGACAGGTGTCACTTATGTGAATGAAAAAGGTGGGTGTCAGATTTGACACAAAGTAGCATGATATTGGTCTATGAAAAAAATGTAATTTGCAGTCCAGGGAGAGAAAATGAGACAGCAGATGGGAATGACATATTTAAGAGAATATTGAATTGGCAGGGACATGTAGTCATTTCCACCCCTCTGCTTTATGGCCAGATAGAATTAGTTGTTCCTAAACCATCCCAAATAGATGAATACATCCCATGATAGCAATATCATGACTTGCCTTCTCAGTTTGTTCCATTTCCGGTTTTTCTTGCTTCAGCTTTAACTCATTCCTTTTTTGCTCTTGTTGACTAGTGAGAATTTTTCACCCCTGTCTTTGTTATAGCATTTCTTGACATATTTGCATATGTTGCATATTCAGTTTACTTTTTCCTCATGATAACTTTTATTTTCTAAAACTTATCTTTTTTAAAAAATTCTTTCCAATCTGTATGTCTCGTTTGTATATTTCAACATGGTGCCCAAAGCTGAATATATTATTCTAAGGATGTTTCTTCATTAGGCTTGTGTAACACTCTAGAAGGTATAACTTTAGCACTTATTGGGGACGGGATGCCACAGGACATTGCTAGAGAGCTTCATAACCTTTTGCCTGTTGGCAATTAGTTTGAATCCAGTCTAACTCAGTAGGGATTACACATTTGTGTTCCCGTCTAATGGATGTTGAGGGCCTCTATCTAGAGATCAGACTAAATAATCATAACAGTCCCTTCTGGCCTTAAAATCTATGAATCTATATGAGGTGATTTTGGAGGATCTCAGCTGCAACTCCCACATCACAAATTTATTACCACGCTTTCTACAAACTGACAGACTCTGCAGAGAGGCCAAGAATTTCATGGGCCATGGTGACTGAACTATCCCTGTTATCCCCAAAGGAAGTCTTAGAGTTGAGGTATGCCCACAGGGCAGTGTGTGTAGGAAGCATGCCCTGTAGATAAACAGGTGCCTTCTTTCCCCAGGACTTCATGAGCACTAAATCCATACCTGAAGTAGCCTCCTCAGAGAGCTAGACACCTGCTCCAATCGCTGGGTTTGTGGGAAAGATTCCCGCTTGTGAAGACACATTAGAACTACTCACATGACAATGGCCATGCTGTGAGGAGCACTGGAATTGTGCACCAAAGGCTCCTCATAGGAGCAAATGGGTAAGGAATAGGCAGGAATAAGGCAGCGCCATGACACTGGCAAATGAAAGGAGAATGCTGCAACCTTTTAAGGGCTGTAAGTAAACTTCTACTTTCATGTGACAGGGGAACCCTTGCGGTATTTCTGAGACAGTGTATTAATTGGTCACTGCCCTTTCCTAAAGGCACAATGCTAGCCCTAATTAGTTACATCTTTGACCTAAAGTACAATAATGCATGGTTCCCGCCCCCCATTTTCATCTAAATATTCCTGACTGGCTTCTCCTGAATGTAATATTCTTAGTTCATTTCAGAAATGCAATAAATACATGCAGTTAAGGCATTAAATATGAAAAGCCTTAGTGCAGCGACTCACTGTATAAATGATTCAACAGGCTGTATGCTGAAAAGCATCTATTTGAAACACATTTATTATTAACTTTACAGTTTAGATGCCTTTCCCATAAGGCAGTCATTTATTAAACATTAATTTGTTGTAAGTCTGTCCAACGTGTTTGTTTGCACAACAACAAATATTGCCAAATAACGACTAAATTTCAAAATGTTCCAATCAGTAGCAATAGATAATAAAGTTCTGCTAAGGTTCCAGGCAGAAATGAGGCAGGCTTTCAAGTTAAAGAACATATGTTGTGTAACTAAAGCAAAGAATAATTATGAAATGTAATAACCAGCTCTAAATTGAATAAGAAAAATATTGGTGGCTGTACCTTATAAATATTTATACTAAAAGAAATTTATAATTCAGAATCTTTAATCTGCTAGGGGAAACTTGCAATATTCAAAAGGCCTTAGTCAGCTGAAAGACTGGCTTCTGCTTCAAGGAAGTAGTGCTGGCTGGCTTCCTGAGTTATGTATCTGCAAGAGCTGTTTCATAATCCTCTTCATAATTGCCAGTTCTTTCCAAGTGAATAAGTCTGTGCATTTACCCTGTTTGTTCACCTATATGCACTTGTTTCCAGTGGAATGACATTGGTGATTATTTTTGTCTTATTGCCTCATTTAACGTCAGCCAAACATGGAAGAATTTAAAGGAGTTGGCTGTTTCAAAAATGAGTTGGGGAGAAGGACAAAGGGGACGTGCTGCATGGAGATTACACGTATCCCAATCAAGGGAAGGAAGAAGAGGGACAACACCACAAGTGGAGTTTTGTACCCAGAACTTCCCCCTTTCCCTAATTTTCCAAAACAGAGCAATCAGGTGTGAATCTCATCCATCCAAATGAGATGGTGTGGATTCAGGAAATCTCCTATCCCTCCCAGGCATGATTGTGTTTAAATAATCCTGCTCCATGACTTTTCCAAGGTGTTCCACCTCTTCCCCCACAGCCTCCCATATTTATGCCTCCCTCTCCCCCATCACAACCCTGTGAAAATCTGTGATCTTTGCCCCAAAGTTACCAGGACCAGCTGTATTATCTCAGCAAGGGTGGAAGGTTGGATCAACTGAGCATAGAGGAGATTGTGTACAGCAGGACAAGGACTCATTTCTATGAGCAATTCCACAACTCCCCTTGTCGAGATTTTGGTTGGTGGTTGATCTTCTGGTTTCTGACTAAATTTTCACTATCCAGGCAGACCTTCCACAAAAGTGGTCACTATCAAAAACTTTTCACACCTCATTAGGCCAAAGGTACATTTGGTGGATTGGGATTATATTTTGCAGTAATCCTTTCTTTACCAATTGACATCTGGAAATCATGTACATCAATCAACTTTCCAGAAGACTCAGCAAAACCAGGTAACGTTGTCTAACACTGGTTACAAAGAGATCAACCCAGCAATCAGATGTCTCTGGCAAACGCCAAAAGAGCAAAACACAGCACAAAAACTTCATTCTGAATCTATGGAAGGAACAGGTCAATACAGGACATTTAGATTGAAAACTAAAAAAGACATGGCAAGGAGGAAGCCATCCCTTTTTATCCAGGTGGAGTCACTGGAGCGCCACAGAGCTGTTGGCACCAGGGAATCAAACCTGTGTCTGGATCTCCCAGTTAAGTGCCCTAATCACGAGTTTATTTCGTGTGTGTGTGTGCGCGTGTGCGTGTGTGTGTCAACTTCAAATGGTCTTGATTTCACATTGATGTGGAACAGGAAACTCTTGAAATCTCTCTTTTTTTTTTTTGGGTAGGATGGGAAAACAATTTCCCACCCAACTCTAGTGTGGCACAGTATTCTCCTCCCCGCAGCCCCCCCCCCCCCGATATCTCTTATAGGTTTAAATTTAAATTTCAGGCTTTCTTCAAGGTCTAATAACTACGCTTCATATTTCTTGGTTTTTTTCCCTTTTATCCCATTTTCTGAAAATTTAAGTAACTCCAGTGTTCTGAACAATTTTATCAGTTGCACATGTCTAGTATGAAAAACGTGAAATAATATAAAATCTTTAATTTCTCCAAATATTTAATAATAAATGTTAGGGCTAGGGCAAAAAAAAATCAATTTTCTAAATTTTCATTCTTAATCAATAGCCCACATTATGATCTCACTTACAACACTGCCAGCAACTGAAAATGCTTGAGGTTGGTATCCTGCATGGTAAATCCAGACAAGTCTGGAGAAACCCCTATGGATTTACAATTGTGTAAATGAGATTGGAATCTTATCAGTTCCCATTTCCACCCAGTACATATTACACAGATGCATAGTTCATGATCATTGCCACTACCATGAGATGTGCATTTGCAGTGGAATATATTTTCACTCTTCCATACCAAACTGATTAAAGAAAAGGCACGTGAATCTAAAATCAAAGGCTATAAAGGGAAACCTGTGCCTGTCCTGAGGCTGTTCTTCGAATAGACATTTTAACATTTGACTGTGGCATTTGTACAGTGTTACATGATTGAATTTGTCAGTAAAAAACATTTTCCTTAATTTTCATACCACCCCAAGGGAAAGGTAATATCTAAAATCTAATAAGGTCCTGATTGGGCAAAATGAGTCCGTGGATTCGGGCTCACATAAGTTATGACCTCATCTGAACGGGGAGACCCCCTGGGCAGTAACACAGACTAGGCTTTCTAAATTCTTTCACTTCCTGGGTAGGTAGGTTTAATTCCCCCTCCTATTCAATCACAGTTGTCCTCTTAGGGTGCATCCAGTGTTCTACAATAGAGGCAGGTTATTTCCCAGCTGACTGAATATCAGTAGGATTGTACAGTCTCTCTCCTCGTTCACCGCTCCGTTTTGGATGTCAGCTGTAATAACTCCTGCTGATTGCATAATCTAAGGTTGTGATTGTGCACAAATGTGCAAAGTAGAGTAAGTCCAGAGGATTCGTAGCTGAGAAATGCAAGAGGCAGGAAGCCATTTAAATAAGCTTCCATCCCACAGGAAGCTATCTTAGCTAGACAGCAGTGAGTGAGATTTGGAGGTGGGGCATGGCAATGTCAGTAGCAGGCTGTGCATTCTGCTAAATACAGTGGTGTGCTGTAGAGTCCACCCATCTGTGGGCTCCTGAAACACATGCAACTCAAACTGCCAAAGATTGAGAGAATTACCTTTGGTGAAGATTTACAGAGTATATGCCATAGAATGGAGGCACTGGTGGTAGCTCCACAGTTAATGATGTGTTGAGAGTTGGACTTAAAACAGAACTCCCCTCTTGCACACTTTAATGAACAAATTTAGTCTCCAAATTGATCACGACTCTTTTAAGGATAATGAATTTTGTCTTTTCTTTTGTAAAACATTAACTTTTACAGATGATGCTTTTTAAAATGGTCCCTCTTTGAAATTTTATCCTGTTTTTCCTCACATTTTTTGGTTTCTCTAGCTAAAAACCAAACTCCTCTTTCTCTCTCATATGCACAGACAACTTTTAAAATAAAATACAAAGTTGTTCTCCTTATTCAGGGTTGCCTAACTGAGTCACACAAAGATTAGCTGACAGAACTCTTCCATCAGCAAATTCCATTTTCCATCACTGCCAGCCTGCCTCACTGACTCACCAGCTCCACTTTCCAAGAGACTGTAGGCAGCCAGGTTGGACAGCAGAGGATTTAGGGAGTGGCCTGTGATGTGACAATAACAGGAAACACTCTTCACATCTGGCTTACCTCAGGCAAGAAAAGGAGCAAAGAGATGGACTTTATATGCTGTACTCTGAAGGTCAACAACTTGGTCTCTTACAAAAGAACTAGAAGAGCGAGTTCCAAGGTAAAGGACACTTTGCAGAGAAGGCCTGTCCCCAGTAGCATAACTAAGGACTGTTACAAGCCTTTCTTTCAACTGAACTCAGTTGTTTGGAGAGTACCTAAAATAACCAGAATATGCATAACTCCATAGATTAATATAAACACCATTAACTGCATTCAGAAAGCAAATCAAAAGTCAGGGCATACAGAGCATTCTGTATAGGTATATTCCACTCAATATGCCCTGTACATATACAGTGCTTAGTTGTGTTTAAAATGTCAATTTCCCAGTAGACACATATGCTGTATGTCTTAGATGTATCTATAAACGCTGTCCTTAACCCTCTTCAAACCACAGTTCACAAATTCATGTTACATCTGGTGTTTTATAAGATTCTAAAAACTTGGCTAATCAGGGGGAAGGATGGTCTTGTGAGTAACGAACTAGACTTAGAATCATGAAATCTGGATTATCTGGTCTGATCTCTGCTACAGACTTCCTCTATGACATTGAACATGTCACTTAATTTCTGTGTGCCTCAGCTCCCCATCTGTAACATTAACCACCTCTCACCTTGTTATGAGGACAAATTCATTAACATTTGTGAGTCACTCACACAATATATATAAGCATTTATATGATAGTAGAGCTCATTGGAAATGATTGAAATTCTGACTACAAATATTTGCAACAAAATTTCACAGTCTTGTGACCAACTTTAATAGGTGGTACAAGAAAACTTGCAAAGTAAGTTAGCAGGCTTCAACCATACCTTTAAAGCAAATGTTCCTTAGTGCTGATGAGTCTGAAATGATGACTAACAGAGTATCACAGAATCATAGAAGATTAGGGTTGGAAGAGACCTGAGGAGGTCATCTAGTCCAACCCCCTGCTCAACGCAGGACCAACCCCAACTAAATCATCCCAGCCAGGCCTTTGTCAAGCTGGGCCTTAAAAACCTCTAAGGATGGAGATTCCACCACCTCCCTTTGTAACCCATTCCAGTGCTTCACCAGCCTCCTAGTGAAATAGTTTTTCCTAATATCCAACCTAGACCTTCCCGACTGCAACTTGAGACCATTGCTTCTTGTTCTGTCATCTGCCACCACTGACAACAGCCTAGATCCATCCTCTTTGGGACCCCCCTTCAGGTAGTTGAAGGCTGCTATCAAATCCCCCCTCACTCTTCTCTTCTGCAGACTAAATAAACCAAGTTCCCTCAGCCTCTCCTCATAAGTCATGTGTTCCAGCCCCCTAATAATTTTCATTGCCCTCTGCTGGACTCTCTCCAATTTTTCCACATCCTTTCTGTTGTGGGGGGCCCAAAACTGGATACAGTACTCCAGATGTGGCCTCACCAGTGCCGAATAGAGGGGAATAATCACTTCCCTCGATCTGCTGGCAATGCTCCTACCAGTGCAGCCCAATATGCCATTAACCTTCTTGGCAAAAAGGGCACACTGTTGACTTATATCCAGCTTCTCATCCACTGTAATCCCCAGGTCCTTTTCTGCAGAACTGCCACTTAGCCCGTCAGTCCCCAGCCTGTAGCAATGCATGGGATTCTTCCGTCCTAAGTGCAGGACTCTGCGCTTGTCCTTGTTGAATCTCATCAGGTTTCTTTTGGCCCAATCCTCCAATGTCTAGGTCTAGGCCTATCCCTATCCTCCAGCATATCTACCTCTCCCTCCAGTTTAGTGTCATCCACGAACTTGCTGAGGGTGCAATCCATCCCATCATGCAGATCATTAATGAAGATGTTGAACAAAACTGGTCCCAGGACCAACCCCTGCGGCAGTCCACTTGATACCGGCTGCCAACTAGACATCGAGCTGTTGATCACTACCTATTGAGTCCAATTATCTACCCAGCTTTCTATCCACCTTATATTCCATTCATCCAATCCATACTTTTTTAACTTGCTGGAAAGAATACCGTGAGAGACTATATGAAAAGCTTTGCAAAAGTCAAGATATATCATGTCCACTGCTTTCTCCATATCCACAGAGCCAGTTATCTCATCATAGAAGGCAATCAGGTTGGTCAGGCATGACTTGCCCTTGGTGAATCCATGTTGACTGTTCCCGGTCACCTTCCTCTCCTCCAAGTGTTACAAAATGGATTCCTTGAGGACCTGTGTCATGATTTTTCCGGGGACTGAGGTGAGGCTGACCAGTCTGTAGTTCCCCAGATTCTCCTTCTTCCCCTTTTTAAAGATAGGCACTATATTTGCCTTTTTCCAGTCTTCCAGGACCTCCCACAATCCCCACGAGTTTTCAAAGATATGGCCAATGGCTCTGCAGTCACGTCAGCCAACTCCCTCAGCACCCTCAGATGCATTAGATCTGCCCCATGGACTTGTGGATGTCCGGCACCTGTTCTTTCACCACTGAGGGCTGCTCACCTCCTCCCCCTACTGTGCTGCCTAGTGCAGCAGTCTGGGAGCTGATCTTGTCTGTGAAGACCGAGGCAAAATAAGCATTGAGTACTTCAGCTTTTTCCACAACCTCTGTCACTAGGTTGCCTCCCCCATTCAGTAAGGGTCCCACACTTTCCCTAACCACCCTCTTGTTGCTAACATACCCGTAGAAGCCCTTCTTGTTACCCTTCACATCCCTTGCTAGCTGCAACTCCAATTGTGCTTTGGCCTTCTTGATTACACCCCTGCATGCTCAAGCAATATTTTTATACTCCTCCCTAGTCATTTGTCCAAGTTTCCACTTCTTGTAAGCTTCCTTTTTGTGTTTAAGCTCACCGAAGATGTCTCTGTTAAGCCAAGCTGGTCACCTGCCATATTTGCTATTCTTTCTGCACATCGGGATGGTTTGTTCCTGCGCCCTCAATAAGGCTTCTTCAAAATACAGCCAGGTCTCCTGGACTCCTTTCCCCTTCTTATTAGCCTCCCAGGGGATCCTGTGCATCAGTTCCCTGAGGGAGTCAAAGTCTGCTTTTCTGAAGTCCAGGGTCTGTATTCTGCTGCTCTCCTTTCTTCCTTGTGTCAGGATCCTGAACGTGATCATTTCATGGTTACTGATGCTCAGGTTGCCACCCACTTCTATTTCCCCTACCAATTCTTCCCTGTTTGTGACCAGCAGGTCAAAAGAAGCATGGCCCCTAGTTGGCTCCCCCAGCACTTGTGCCAGGAAGTTGTCCCCAACACTCTCCAGAAACTTCCTGGATTGTCTGTGCACTGCTGTATTGCTCTCCCAGCAGATGTCAGGGTGATTGAAATCCCCCATGAGAACCAGGGTCTGTGATCTGGTAACTTCTGTTAGCTGTCCAAAGAAAGCCTCATCTACCTCATCCTCCTGGTCTGGTGATTACATCCAAACTTCTAAACTCCTTAAAATAGAAGTTTCATTGTGGTAAATGTGCTGCACCTATAGGAAGAGAACACTTCATTCCTCTCTCTGCTGTAATCCCCAATTACCACTAAAGCTCTGTCCTCCACCAAAAAAACCTCATAGAAAGAGAGCCATAATTAAAAAGGATATTCTAATTTTTAAAAATTTGACCTTATAAATCTTGGTTCCCTCATTCCTTAATGATGTATGTACACCACTATAAATGGGAAATATACCATGCATACTCTTCTGCAAAAATACTCTGTGCAAAATCATACAAAACCAATTAGCTGTGTCTCTTGGCCTACAGCATAAGTATCAACACACACTGTAAATCTGCATGTTTCTCTCATCGTCTTCAACTTAAATCAATTGTTTCAGAGTAGTTAAGCAGCATATAAAATGTTGTTCCATTTTGTATAGGTCTGTCAGCATTTTCTAATAAGAGGGAAAGTATAAACTCTTCTTTTCCCCCCTGCAACCACAGATTCTGTGGGAGGCAACATTATGCTATTTAAAGCAACATCCCAATTTTTTCCTGATGCTGAAAAGACACAATGTTTCCATTAATAAAAGTTGATGTTACTGTATTTATGCTGTACTTTTTGCTACTGTGTCTTTAATTCCTCACAGAATTTGTGAAAATATCTTTGGTTGATATAGATTGAAATAACATTAACCTGCTTTCCACAGCTAAGGTCAATGGGGCTTTTGCATTCACTGAAGAGTCAAAACAAAACTTGTTAATTTAGAGTAGCTAGTATAAACACATAAAGTTATTATTAACTCTTGTGCTTCCAGGCACAAAGTGATAGAGAGCAAAGGTCAGGAAGAATTTTTCCCTCCCATGGTACTATGCAGGATTATACAATTGGTTGTACTGTTCTTAGTGCAGCTTACATATTAGAAATGTCATATAAAGTCTGTTTCCTTTCATAGTTTCCATCAGCATGCCAGTTGCTTCTCATGCGCTGATGAACTCTCCTTAAACAGCTTCACACCATAAAGCAAACCAAAATGATTGACCTTCTGCTGTCCTTGCATGTTTCAGTGTTTAAACTGCATGGATCCATTTGCATGGATCCACTCCTGGCAGTCGGAGTTATTCAACACAAACATAAATGTTTTTAATTTATTATTAAGAACATAACATAAGAACGGCCATACTGGGTCAGACCAAAGGTCCATCAAGCCCAGTATCCTGTCCTCTGACAGTGGCTAATGGCAGGTGCCCCAAAAGGAATAAACAGACAGGTTATCATCAAGTGATCCATGCAAATGGATCCATGCAGTTTAAACACTGAAACATGCAAGGATAGCAGAAGGTCAATCGTTTTGATTTGCTCTATGATGTGAAGTTGTTTAAGGAGTTCATCAGAATATGAGATGAGTTTCAATGCATAGTATGAGAAGCATATAAAATACAGCTTTTCTTAAACTGTTCTTGGGTTGCAAGGAATTTGCTTGATAGAAGACCAGCCTGATATTTGTCTTACTCAATTTGAATGGTGGATTGCTGCATGAGCAGTTGCTTTAATACAGTCAGGCAGCTCACAGAGCAAGGTGCTACTCAACCTGAGTAAGTATCAGAATCTGGCCCACAATTGTATAATGGAATATTGATTATCCATTTTGATGTAGTTAGAAATGGTGAGTTCAATAACCATATATTGTATCAGAAACTCCCTTTTAACAAACTTTTTTCTCTTGTTCTATTTAATGAGAAAATAAAGCTGAGCGACTTAGAGCTATCTAGAAAAGGGCAATGGTAAAATATGCATATTTCCTTGTTTCCAGTTACAGGCAGGATTTTTAATTACGGAAATACATATCAACTTTTAGCAATCAAATATAGATAATACACAACTCAACCAAATATAAAAAGCAAAATTAAACCTAGCCACAGTAATAACAATATCTAACCTATGATTCAATGTATAATTGAATATATTTCTGTATCTTCCCCAGCTTTCAACTGTTTAATCCGAGCACCTTTTTTCAAATCTTTCAAATGAAATGTTTATTAACATAGAAATCACCACACAAGAAATTGCTTGATAGAAATTTGCATAAATGAAAAGCACCTTTGTATTATAATTTACTCTACTAGAAAATTAATTTTTTCACATGTCTAACCCCCCTTCTCATACCTCCCTCCTCCCCCCCTCTCCTTTATTTGGAATCGCAGAGAATTCCAGTATATACACTTGGGGCAGCTGCATGGCCCAGCACATGCTGTTCTAGTTTCAAGTGCTTTAATTGCTCTCAAAAGAGCAATTAGCTATCTGCTCTGCCTGATAAACTAAATATATGTTTTTCTAACAATGATGTAATTGAAGCCATAATGTACAATTTGATGTAAAAATTTTAAAAAAAATGATGCCAAAACCTTCATGTTTGAGTAAAGAAACTTCAGTTTGCAAAACTTTAACTAAGTACCATAAAGAGTAGACTGCAAGGTGAAACATATTGATTTGAGATAGATAGATTACTGTGTTAGAGTTTTTAAACTGAATTAAATATAGTAGCAAACTACAAATGGTGCCAGGTTAAAATATTTTTATTATTTCTTTTCAGTTAGAAGAAATAAATGTGTCATCTGACCATAATGATGAATCTTGCTGTACTGCAACACACATAATCAAAAATGGATATCTGACAATGTACCTCTCAAATGTACCTCCTTTCAAGGGATATTGTTCGTTTTAACCCCAGCTATCTATGTTCCACATAAATTTGACATGCCTTCATTTTTATCGTTACAAATATTTACATCAGGAATAAAGACAGTACAGAAAGGGTTCTTTACACTAAACAATAAACTTCCCGTGCTTTTTAGTTTCCAGCATGAATAATTGTTTTGTCCCCTATTTCTGGGTCTTGGCCAAATGTTCCAGGCCAGATGCTCAGCCAGACTTACTTCACTGAAGTTGCATTATACTGAGGTCCTTTTGTGTTTTCTTTCTTATCTCAATACCTCTCACCTTGCTTATACTCAAATGTGGCACATATGTATGTTTGTATATTGGAGGAAAAGAAAGAATAGTGTGAGATACAAAGAAAGAGTAGAGGACCATATATATATGGTACAGTTTCAGTCCTCTACTCTTTCTTTGTATCTCACACTATTCTTTCTTTTCCTCCAATATACAAACATACAGAGTCCCTTTCAGTCTTCCAGGTAGAATGCCCATGGGGTGGTTTTACTGCTGCTGTTTCAATACACCTGTTTATCGACACTCTATTTTAATTTTTATGTTTTGTTTGAGCCATAAGCTCTGTTTGATCAACTAGAAATGAAACTTTTGCATTCCTCAGTTCATGTAACCTACAGGAGCTGTTGCAGTGAATGATGTGTTAAATTAAAATGACAAAATATACATCTCAAACCAAAATATCAAAACTGGCCTCTAAAATTGCACTCAGGCTATGCCTTATAGAAATTACTAGTGGTTTTGGAGGCCTAACCTGAGACTCCTTAAAAGCTCGTGATTTTCAGAAAGGGCTGATTTCTTAATGTAATGCCTCCAAGGACCACAAATGGATGGCATGATACTCACCCTGAGATGTGGCGAAAGATCTTGCAGTCAATCTACTCCCTGTGATCTCTCTGACAGCATTGAACAGGCTGAATGATGGATGGACTATTGGTCTCATCTTTCAAAGACATATTGCATTTAAAATATTTGGGATGAAATCCGTCCTCACTGAAATAAATAGGTAGTTGCAGTGGGGCTAGAATTTCACCCTTGATTAAGAAATAATTCATACAGACAACAGGGTATTTGGTGAAGCAGTTGACCATTCAGAGGACCATGCTGGGGGAATGGGGAAATGTTTTGAAACCAAAACACACAAATTACTTTGTGTAACATTAAAAACTTCATTTCTTAACAGTAATATACAATACACGGGGGGGGGGGGGGATTTTTCATCCATGCATAATTGTTCTCTGGTTAACACACAAAAAAAAGATCCTTTCCTATGGGATTTAGGTTTCAAGCATAGTATAAATCTAGATTATTGGATATCACAAGGATCAATTTCTGTGTTGGTTCTTTCTGTGAATGGAGGAGAACCAAGACTAGGCCAGGACCTACATGATCCTGGAGATCTACACACAGAAAAAATTCTTGTTCACCTTAAAGCACTTTATAGATGTGAGAATTGTGAAAGAGTGGGACCTAAACTAGATTTCAGTCCCATTGATCTTAAACAGTTACTCATTTTAAAATGACACTTCAAAAAACCAAGCCAAACCAAAACAAAAAAAGCCCCTGCCCTTTGAGTTGAAATAGTTGAATTACCTCTTCAGTAGGTAATGATGCTCTGACCGTTTAGCTTTTACTGTTCCATTCAGTCATTTGTCTGTCACATTAAAACTGATTAGTGTATTTATTAGCTATACTCTAAAGAAATTCTCTGTAATACCTTTGCTAGTAAGCCCTTCCTTACCATTAGTTAATGACGAACCTTTGTTCTTATTTCTGACTTTACTTCAAATAGTCTTATAGCATGAATCCTTTCAATTCCCATCAGATGCTGTATACTTCAATGACGTCCCCTCTAAATCTCCTCTCTTCCATTAATACAGACCTAGTTTCTCAAACCTTTTTGAAAAACTGAGATCATCAGGTCTCTGTATTATACAATACCGGTTGCCCTCTGCTGTAACTTCATTTCTACAACAGCCTTCATATAATAAGGTGACCCGAAATACCTATAGCATACCAAATGTGGCCTCATTAGTTTCTTTTATAATGCTCAAACACTGCTTTTTTTCTACTTGTACACAGATCTGTGAGTCAAATCAGCTGTTAGGTACGTGCACCACCAGCCCCTGAACTAGTGATTGTGAGAGCATAATTTGTCTCAGTATCTTCATTAAACACCTGGTGCTAGGAGGTTTTTGCTTTTTATAGAGAAGTATAGAAATTAGAATGAGAAAGGACTAGAGTATTCAGTCTTTCCCTTGCTGACGCAGCATTGGTCTTTACCATGATATAAGTGCAAAGTGTTGTTATGACTATTGTTGGATGTTGTTACAACTTCCAGTATATTGTATAGCCCGTTTCTAAGCATGCCAAAGGAAGAGGCTCCCACTCATTCCTTGGGAAATGTAAGAGAGCTCATGGCTAGCACTGTTTTAGATATGCTATGTAATTTTCACATTCTTTCACATTCAACCCATTACCTCTATTATATCCTGGTGTACTACCCTAAACAATACCTCTTCTTCCCCTCGGGTTTACAGTCTTCAAATGTACATAGGCTCCTATAATTTCTTCCTTTCATCACCGCTTAGCCAAGCTGTGCATATTTACTTCTTATAATCTGTCCTGCCAGCCTCTTAATCATCTTTGTTGCTCTTCTCTGCACTCCTTCCAATCAGTCAATATCTTTTCAGTAAGCAGGTTTCAGAGTAACAGCCGTGTTTGTCTGTATTCGCAAAAAGAAAAGGAGTACTTGTGGCACCTTAGAGACTAACCAATTTATTTGAGCATAAGCTTTCGTGAGCTACAGCTCACTTCATCGGATGCATACTGTGGAAACTGCAGAAGACTTTATATACACAGAGACCATGAAACAAGAGGAGGTATTGTTTCATGGTCTCTGTGTATATAAAGTCTTCTGCAGTTTCCACAGTATGCATCCGATGAAGTGAGCTGTAGCTCACGAAAGCTTATGCTCAAATAAATTGGTTAGTCTCTAAGGTGCCACAAGTACTCCTTTTCTTTTTTCAGTAAGCAGGTACCTTGAACTGAACAAAACTATTACGGGTGAGGTCACAGTAGACCATTGTAGAGAGGGATTATTACTTCTCTGCTCAGTGATGAGATCCTTCACAGCCCAAAAATGTACAGGCCTTGTTAGCTTTTTATATCTATTCTTATACTAGAGAATACTCTAGTTTAAACTCAGACCCACAAAATGCCAGACCCACTTGTACTCACATGGAATTTTGGTGAAGGGGTGTCAGAATCCAAACCTGGAGCTGGATCTGAACTTAGACACTAATTGTTATCTTCTATCATAGTATGTTCTATTCCGGTACTTACACTATGCCCATCACTGAGTACCTAGCATGTTTACTATGATATCTTAGTGCTTATGTAACTCATTTGTCAGTGTCTATTTGTGTCATCAAAAGGATATGAATCTGTTACAGCCCCTAGCTGGAGACCCTTGCTCTTCAGTATAAGTTGAAGGAGACCCAGGTTTTCAGCTCTTGAGGTCCTGGTTCAAACCTTGCTATGGTGGCCAAGATGATGGCCATCAAACCTATATGTGAACCAACCACTCAAACTTTCCAACAGGGTTATGAAATGTTTCAAATTTGGAAGGGATAAAAATCTTAATGAAATTCAAGATGCACTAAACTGTAGAGAGTTATGAACGGAAGAGAATGGAAAGAGAAAAAATGTAAAATTACTTACAGGGGTGAGAAATGTTGGTGGACAATGTTTCAGTGCAAGGACTTGCAGAATCCAGGCCAAAGTAAGGCCCAAGGTTGGCGTGCACTTTTGCACATATTTCTGTGGGTGATATTTTGAGCATTTAGATGGCTCAATACCTATTCACAATCACAAACATCCAATTTGCATAAGCCATTACTGTAACTGTATGTGCAAAAGTGCACACAGTATCTGACCTCACTTATGAGCATCTGGTTCAAATGTAGAACACGTGGCCTTAATGTGGCTGAAGTAAATTTCAACCAATGAAAATAAATTCCTCCTTATCTCTGCTACATCAAGCACACAGAACATGTAGGGATGCCATACAAACTTGGAAAACCATTTTATGATTGGGGAAGGATTGGACCTATGCAAACTAGTCATGTACTGCAGGTGTCCAACTGTAAAGTCCTTGCTTTCTTGAGGGTTTATCATCAATTAAGGCACTGTCACAACTAAGTACTCCTTTGAAGGCTCTCACATGGTGTGTTAAATTTTCCACATCTAGTAAATCACTAAGTAGCATATAATGTGAATTAGATGTCACATACTTCTAAATTACAAATCAGTGCTGAGCATGGGATCACGAGTGCCAGGGAGCGGGCAGTCACACTAAGACGTACTCACTCATTGTTTTTGGTTTTGTTTGTTTTGTTGCTCAGCTATGTTGATATTGTCAGAATTAAATAGCTTACAGGGTTTTTTTTCCAAAGCACTATCATTTGACATAATCAAAGATAAAGAGAAAAGATGTACACATATCCACTAAACTCTCTTTTTTTATTCAGAATATTATTTAAATATTACAAAACCATGAAATGCAAAGGCAGGGCCAGTGCAAAGAGCCATTTCTGTCAAAAAACACATGCCCAAGTCTCCCAGCCATCTTGACTATAGCTCTGCTAGCCAGCAGGTTTTCTTTAACAGGATTTGTGTGGCCATCAACTTTCCACTGCTTAAAAATGTACTCTGTCATGCCTCTGTAAAACACAATTTGAAGAACGGAGAGAGAATCAAATCAGTAAAAATGGAATGGAAATTAGCAGCATCAGAAACCACTACAGTAGATTTTTTAGAAGTCTTAGCAGAAACAATGGCAGGCATTAAATATAAAAGAGCAACATGGTTCCCCTGGGAGCAGTTTATTTGTATATGAAGAGAGTAGCAGCAACTCTTCAGCCAGAAACTAAGCTGCTAAGTTTCACCAGTACAAATCAAAGCAGTTTTTTTTAAGGATTTGCATAAAATAGTTAATAAAAACACAATTCAGTCTCGCTAACCTATAAAGAATAATAGGCCAAATTGTGTCGGATGTGCACTGATCAGGATAATGAGGATCCTAATGAGGATAAACCATCTGCTCTCCTCCAAGGCCGACCAGCTCTTCTGAATCTTGCAGAATGAAGATGGTGGCAGGATCCCATTTCCACCCTGCCCCCCATGTGGTGGCTAACATGTGAGGGGGCAGTTCAGATTAGGAAAGCAGTGAACACACTGGTGCCCTGTTTCTGACAAGAGGGCACAGGATAGGAGAGGGTCCTTGCACCCTCCCATGCCTTTGTGCAGCCATGCATGCACAAAACCAATCTGGCCTAAAGGATTCTGAGCCACATTTTTCAGAATGGGCATTATCCAAATCCCAGTGAAGTCAAGGGAAATGCTTTCCCTTGTCTTCAGTGAGCTTTGGATCTTCCCCATGTGAATTCATACAAGAGTATATGTATCTATCAAAGAAATATGTACTGGAAAGGCAAAAACAGAAGAGTTCATCTGTGAGTTGGATAGCATTAGTCACCAAAAGTCAACAACAACAAAAAATCCTGTGACGCATTTCCACCATAAATTCTAATACATGACGTATGGATAAGTAGTACTATGTTAATGGAGTTCTAGAATAAATGGTGTTACTGAATAGAGCTGGGTGAATAATTTGCAAGAAATAAGGGTAATTTCACTGAAAACGTTTTTTTTTCTTTTTTTTCTGAACTAACTGTAAACTCACCACAACTTTTATGAATGTGGTCAAAAAATGATTTTGTGTGAACAAATTCCAGTCCAAGGATTATTTAACGGTCAGTGTTTCCTTTTGATAGTTGTGATTCAATATCTGAGCACTCCGATTGGGCACAGAGAAGTGTTTCTTTCCCAAGACTAACCTTTTATAAAAAAAAGGTTTGGATTTACCCCAGTTGAATTTTGTTCAGTCACAAAATAAATGTGTTTTTGTAATGAAATGAATCTTGGGTCTGGGCCTAAACAAACCTTCACTTACACAAGCGCTGGCGAAGACTGAATACTAAAGGGCGTCAGCACAGTCAACATACAATTTTATTTATATATATGAAATAGTTGTGTCTAATTTTTGTTCACTGTTCACCCAGTTCTAATACTGACTGAATAGTAACTGTTCTTCCTGTGGTGTATTGGCATGGGAAGGCAGTATCTTCCAAAGAACTCACTTATGCCACTCTATTCATTAACTTCAAGGGGATTACCCCAGTAAACCCTTGATCTTCATAACGGCTACTTTTCCCATTGTTTCTGTGAATATCTAATCCTAGATATTCACAGGTCCTGAGAAGCTGATGTAAAATGGATAACACTTGATGAGTTTTATGCTTGCATAGGTTCAAGTCATGTTGGTTCCTATGTCTGTCTTTAGTTACAATTTTTGCAGAAAATAGTACCAGAAGGTTGTATAAGACTTTCTTCACTTTCTTAGAGAACAAATGCAGAAGTGTAAACTTGAAAATGGAGTCTTCGAGCTATCCCCCAGAGAGACTGTGGGCCACATAAAATACATAAATAGGGACCATAGAGCAAATCTTCACATTTTATTATTTTCTCCTCCCTACCTGCACCCTAACACCATATAGCTGTAATGTCACAGGATCAAAGCCACAGAGTATCTGAACAGGACTAGGTTCTCTCTTTAGAGAGATTGAGATAGATGTAATGTTCAATGACAATACACTTGTGGTCACCAAAATGTAAAAGGCTGGGAGGTTAATTTCGTTTTGTTCAATAAAATCTATATAATATCTAAATATAAACCAAATGTTTGTTGCTGGAAAGAGTCAATTGACAGAAATCAGTAGCGGTAGCTAACCCGAAAACATTGATAGTGCCACAGTTTCTTAAACAAAAAAAAAACCCCTTATCGCTGATGCCTCTCTCTTTCTGTTGTCGATTTTTTCTTTACTGAACATAACCATCTGTAGTAGCCTGTGGGGTACAATCTGACTGCAATAACTTCCCCTGTTGTAATATTACAGATTGGTTATGGTCTAATTCAGGTGCCTAAGGAAACTGAGGATGAGTCAGTTTCCCCACCTCACCATAAAAAGAACAGGAGTACTTGTGGCACCTTAGAGACTAACAAATTTATTTGAGCATAAGCTTTCGTGAGCTACTGCTCACTTCATCAGATGCATGCAGTGGAAAATACAGTGGGGAGATTTATATACATAGAGAACATGAAACAATGGGTGTTACAATACACACTGTAATGAGAGTGATCACTTAAGGTGAGCTATTACCAGCAGGAGAGCAGGGGCGGGGGGGAACGACCTTTTGTAGTGATAATCAAGATGGGCCATTTCCAGCACTTTACAAGAACAGTAGGAGGGGAAATAAACAAGGGGAAATAGTTTTATTTTGTGTAATGACACATCCACTCCCAGTCTTTATTCAAGCCTAAGTTAATTGTATCCAGTTTGCAAATTAATTCCAATTCAGCAGTCTCTCGTTGGAGTCTGGTTTTGAAGTTTTTTTGTTGAAGAATTGCCACTTTTAGGTCTGTAATCGAGTGACCAAAGAGATTGAAGTGTTCTCCGACTGGTTTTTGAATGTTATAATTCTTGACATCTGACTTGTGTCCATTTATTCTTTTACTTAGAGACTGTCCAGTTTGGCCAATGTACATGGCAGAGGGGCATTGCTGGCACATGATGGCAGATATCGCATTGGTAGATGCGCAAGTGAATGAGCCTCTGATAGCGTGGGTGATGTGATTAGGCCCTATGATGGTGACCCCTGAATAGATATGTGGACACAGTTGGCAACAGGCTTTGTTGCAAGGATAGGTTCCTGGGTTAGTGGTTCTGTTGTGTGGTTTGTGGTTGCTGGTGCATATTTGCTTCAGGTTGGGGGGCTGTCTGTAAGCAAGGACTGGCTTGTCTCCCAAGATCTGTGAGAGTGATGGGTCGTCCTTCAGGATAGGTTGTAGATCCTTGATGATGCATTGGAGAGGTTTTAGTTGGGGGCTGAAGGTGATGGCTAGTGGCGTTCTGTTATTTTCTTTTTTGGGCCTGTCCTGTAGGAGGTAACTTCTGGGTACTCTTCTGAGTCTGTCAATCTGTTTCTCCACTTCAGCAGGTGGGTATTGTAGTTGTAAGAATGCTTGATAGAGATCTTGTAGGTGTTTGTCTCTGTCTGAGGGGTTGGAGCAAATGTGGTTGTATCGTAGAGCTTGGCTGTAGAAGTTTCCTGGGTCTTCCAGACAGAACAATCGATATGCAGCTTCCTTCAACACCAAGGCCACTTCCCCAAACTGAGGGATTTTTAGAGAAACTAAATGTAGTGAGAGGTATTGCTTGCATTTATTCTTTTTCTCTGTTTTTATAATAAATTATAACAATATTTAATGTAATTGCAGAAAACAGAAAAAAATGCCATCCAAATACTAGTACGGAGCATCTGTTCAGGGAGATGGGGTCACTTTCCTTTTGGCACTCTAAGAACATAAGAATGGCCACAGTGGGTCAGACCAAAGTCCATCCAGCCCAGTATCCTGTCTACCTACAGTGGTCAATGCCTGGTGCCCCAGAGGGAGTGAACCTAACAGGTAATGATCAAGTGATCTCTCTCCTGCCATCCATCTCCACCCTCTGACAAACAGAGACTAGGGACACCATTCCTTACCCATCCTGGCTAACAGCCATTAATGGACTTAACCTCCATGAATGTATCCAGTTCTCTTTTAAACCCTGTTATAGTCCTAGCCTTCACAACCTCCTCAGGCAAGGAGTTCCACAGGTTGACTGTGCGCTGAGTGAAGAAGAACTTCCTTTTATTTCTTTTAAACTTGCTACCCATTAATTTCATTTGGTGCCCCCTAGTTCTTATATTATGGGAACAAGTAAATCACTTTCACTTTCTCCATACCACTCATGATTTTATATACCTCTATCATATCCCCCCTTAGTCTCCTCTTTTCCAAGCTGAAAAGTCCTAGCCTCTTTAATCTCTCCTCATATGGGACCCGTTCCAAACCCCTAATCATTTTAGTTGCCCTTTTCTGAACCTTTTCTAATGCCAATATATCTTTTTTAAGATGAGGGGACCACATCTGTACGCAGTATTCAAGATGTGGGGGTACCATGGATTTATATAAGGGCAATAAGATATTCTCTGTCTTATTCTCTATTCCTTTTTGAATGATCCCTAAATCATTAAAAAAGGCTTCCCCAAGTCTAGCTACAATCAGGGATAGGCCTGAGCCACAAAAATTGGCTCTGGAAAAGAACTTCCCTGAAATTGAGTGCTTGCTTTTCAGATCTTGGGTGTTTACTTACTGTTCACAGCTGAGGGATTGGTTAAATCCATTTAGAATCACAACGCACTTCTGCTTAAGTATCCATCAGAACAGATGATTCTGTGATCACAAATTCACTATTTTTGTTTTTTGAAATACTCTAGATATTTCGCTTGGTTAGGCTTTGAAAGATGAAGATGGCAAATCAGGAGTATTCTGTATATCAGATATGCTGCTGTATGTGAAATCCTTTGCTTTTCACAGAGTACATTTCCAGTCCTGATTACAGTTTTCTTTAGAATAAGTGAAAATGGCTCTATTCACTCCAATGGAACAAAGTTGTTTTTTTCTCCAATTACATTCCCTTCTAAGAAAAAGTCTGTCTCAGTTTCACTGGGTATCAAAATTTCTATCAGGACATAAAACAGTATGTAATTATTTTTTCATTTACAGATAAGCCTTTGCCAGACACGCCTGAAGGCAAAGTTAGATTCAGCTGCTAGAAGATTTTTAAGGACATGAAATCTGTAAACAATTTATATAAGTGCAAATTATTATTTAAATAGATCAGGGCATGTTAAAAGATTTTTCTTTTAGTCGAAAGAATGAAACAAGTAAATTAAACACTAAACAGAGGAATTGTGTGCATGTTTTATTTGTTACAGACAAAGCTGGACAGATATTTAATAGAACTTCTTCTTTGACTTTATTTTTCTCTTAGGAACACTTTCAGAATGAAGAGAATATGTCCTACACCTTCAACAGGTGTAATTCAGCATTACTTTGAAGTCAAAGGAGCTACACTGATTTAGCATGGTGGAGGATGTGGCCCTATACAAACAAGGAAAGGCCAAGAAAGAATGGTAGGGTAAGAAAAAATGACTTTCAGAGTTGCCAATGAATAAAAAGTATCTAGAGTGGAAACTTTTGTAGCCTTTTAATATTAAAATTAAATTGAAACAATATAGAGGCACTGAGCTAAATTCTGTTGCTGTAAAGGGTTACAGCTCCATTGCCGTGAATGGGCCTGTCCCCACACTGGCAAATAATTTGTAAGCTTAAGACGTATTCTGTAAGCTTTGGCAGGTCAGATAAATTTCAAATTCCCCAAGGAGGTTAATAATTTAGATCTCTAGGTAGGATATTTAAAGAGTTCATGGTTTAGTCTTTTCAGTTCTCAGGAGAAGAAATACACTAGATGAAATCAGTGCTCAGAAATATTTAATTGGTGCTAACATGTGAAGCTCCAAATCACCTAATATAAAGATAATGCGTTTCACACAGGCAGATATCTTCAGTGACACATCACTGGCCTTACCCAATCTATAAAGGCATCTTAAACTGCTCTGTTCAGGACGGTTAATGCAAGGGTCCAGATTTGCAATCTATTTATCTTGTTCAGTTTCATTTACCCAATGATGCTAGTTAAGAAATAGAAATCCAAGCCAAAGAAGTACAATCCAAAGGGGGAAGAGCCATGCATTTTTCATCACTTGGGGCTAAATTCTGCCGTTTAATCCCAGCACTGCACAGAAGGTGAGGTGGAACTTCACCTCACTGGGAGGAGCTCGGGAAGACACTGTGCCCCACAAGCCCTCCCTGAGCCCCCAAGTGCATGGGGATCCTAGAGGATAGTGCAGCCTGCTCCCCGTAATGTGCTCAGCATGTGGAGCAGGCTGGTGTGCAGAGGTAAGGACCATGGCTCTGCCTTGTTGTGCACCCCCAGGGCAAAACAGAGGGACATGTCCTCTTTTTGATTTAATTGATTAAAGGACTGCAAAGATCTCTAGACCTTGTGCGGATGATCAAGGGCAGAGGGAGGGATGTGGATGGCTCCTTGTGCCCTTCTACTCACCCAATGCAACTGCATATAGGCCAATAATGACATGATCCCTTAGTATCTGAAGTTTATACGCTCTTCTCCATATGCATATGTAATTTCCATTGATATTAGTATAGTCAGTTACATGCACGTCTCAAGACAATAATAGACCCCGCCTGTGGACAGCGCACTTCCTGCGGCCATCACCGCAGCTTTCTTAACCTCCTTTGAGGCTGACATCAGTGTGCTCAGAGCCTTTTGTCCTGCGAAATTTTGTAAAGCAGCACAAATAATGACCTCTTCTTTCATCTGCCCCTACACTTTGTCATGCTTGATCTTGAACTAGGATCCAGTTAAATTATCCAAAAGCAAAGGTTTTGCTTGGAACACTCAAATGTTCAAAGCCTTAAAATCTTCTATTTATTTATTTTTAAATCAGCTACAGTAAAAGCAGGTTTATCAAATGTTCTTAATGAAAACCAGAAAGAGTTAAAGCATCAAAATTATTGACTTAAGATTGAGTTGTATTAATCATTGTCCTATATGTGACTGTTGCAGTTCGATATTTTGCAATAATAATAAAGTGCTGTAACAAAACTGTCAAGACAATATTATATCTGTGCTACCTTATCTTGTCTGACACTTAAAGTTTTAACTACAGTCATATAACCATGAGGAAAATATAATAAACATCTAAAAGAACGGAGTCTTGTCTAGAGACATAACTATTCAAAATGCAGCACAAGCAAGCTACCTCCTGTGGATTATGAGAATATACACTTCCGAATTTTAGCATATTTGTTTATTAGTTAAATCCAAATGAATTGTACCAGTTGTGCCAACAAACCTGCATATTAAAAAAAAATTGAGCAATATATTAATTTGGTAAAATTTCTTAGCCTTAAAATGCATGCCTGGTAATTAACACTAATCAGGTAATTTAAAATGGAAACATCTGGTTATATTACAATTCTAAAATATTTGAGGCTGACACTAAGTTCACACAAAGTCACACTGATGATTCTTAGCAATTAACCAATTTCAGCTTTCGCAAACATTACTTCTTAACATTTCAGCTGAGCTGTGTCCTGTTTGCCTCAATTGACTCTGAATGAATTGGCTTCTGCAATTAGCAGGTCCCCTAAATCCACAAATACCCCCAACTAAACAGTGTGTGGTGGATTTCATGATGGAACTTACTAACTAGAGAGAGGGGATATATCAATGGATATATCAAAGGAACGTATTTGGTGCCCCCTGTAACCTTTAAGTGAGTTGGTCTCTGTCCCACAAGCTGAAAGTGCTGCCGTCACTTCTGCTCCAGGACCCGCGTCACTCCAAGGACCGCAATGAGCTCTTCCGGACACAGCCCTCCGGCTGTGCCACACTCTGTGTGCCCCGCTTCTGGGGAACAGTATCACAGTCCCTCCGTCCAACCACTTCCTCCAGGGCAAGTGGGGATGGGAGGGGACCAGGTCTACCCACTACCCCAGGTCCGAGCCCAGGGACCCTGTAGATGGCTACCACTTGCTGCATCCCCTCCAACTCAATTCGTTTCCCTGGGCCACTTTTCCATGGCTCCCAGGACCTTCTTCACCCTTACCTCAGGACTTCAGCCTGCCAGTCTTAGCAGCTAGCCTGAAGTTCTCTCTAGCTTCCCCAGTCCCTGCTGGCAGCACTGCTCTGTCCAGAGTCCTGGCACTCCTTCCTCCTGCTAGGAGCCTGGATTTCTCTCCTGAAGCTCCAGGCAGCTACTGAAGCTGCCCTTCTTATATGGGTCAGCCCAGCCCTGATTGGCTGCTCCTCGCAGCCCCTCTCTGATTAGCTGCCTCCTGCACATCCTCTCTAGGGCTCTATTAACCTTTTATGGGCCAGTGTGCTGCAGATGCCCCATCACAGCCTCATATATCTTGTCAGTGGGGACTGACCTCTCCTTTTCCTGGCCCCCTTTTAGGGAACTGAGTCAGAGGGTTTGGGTCTCCTATGTCTGGCACGGTGAAGAGGTGACTCCCCCCTCCCTCCACTATCCAATTTGTTGCTGGATACTCTCAGATATAATTGAATCAAGTTGCGGCCTAATTAACCACATCCACGGCTTCCTGTCTTTCTTGTGGCATGGATGGACAATGAGTACTAGTCAGTTTCCAAGGAAGAGTTAGTTGAAACATCCCAATAGACATAAGGTATTCTCATCCATTTTACTGATGATACCTGTTTTATGTAATGCAAGACATGATATCAAATTGAAAAATATAGTAAGAGAAAGAGCTTTCTCTTTAGATTTTGTTAAATGTCTATTAGAACTGAAGTCACAATCAAAGTGAGAACACAGGGTCTGATTTTTTTTAAGACACTAAGGGTACATCTACACAGCAATTAAACACCCATGGCTGGCCCAGGCCAAATGACACAGGCTTGTGCAGTCAGACTGTGGGGCTGTAAAATTGCTGTGTAGATATTCAGGCTCAGGCTGGAGCCCAAATTTTGGGACCCCGTGAGCAGGGGAGCATCCCAAAGCCTGGGCTCCAGCTCAAGCCTGAAGGTCTACACAGCAATTTTTAGCCCCAGAGCCCAAGTCCCACAAGCCCAAGTCAGCTGATATGGATCAGCCATGGCTGTGCTGTGGATGTAGACATACCCTAAGGTATACCTGCACTGCAGGAAAACAACCCTGTCAGAAGATTCAAGCTGCAGAGCTATACAATTGCAATGTAGATATTTGGGCTATACCCCAGGCTCTGGGACACTGCGAGGAGGGAGGGTCCCAGAGGTTGGGCTCCAGCCCAAGCCAGAATATCTACATTTCAATTTAATAGCTCCACAATCCAAGCCCCCAAAGCCTGAGTCAGCTGACACAGACCAGCCATGGGTGTTTAGTAAGTCATACCCTTACTAACAAGTGTGAAGCAGTCGGACTACTAATGGTCGTAGGCGCATGATAGTATTACTTCTGAGTATCCGGTGGAGATAGAAGTGACAGCTTTATGGAGTGATAGGCTGTGATATCGATAGCATTGTAGGCAGTATGAAGTAGAAAGCAATGCACACATCTCCCACTTACCTTATTTCCATTGTTGTAAGGCTGCACTTCCTGCCATTACCTTAACTTCCATTAAATGTAGTTTTTGTTGGTTGAAAAATATATGAAGGTGAAGTTGAAACACAATCTTCAAACCAGGAATTTATAAATACTGTACTAATGTTCTGTCATGAAGTGGAATTAGCCAGAAGATAATTGAGCTCTGCTGCATCAATACAGAAAATCCATAAATAAACTGCTAAAATTATATACAAGACAAAGGAGTAACACCACACAGCAGTGATGTTCTTCCAGTAGTTTAGCCAGAGCAAGGCAATATATTTATCAAGTAATATATATATTTATATTTTATTATATATATTATAATATATTTATCAAGTGCACTGTGCTTGAAAAAAGTACATTTTGTTCCTGAAAACTATATGGACTACCTTGTTGATATAAGTGTTCAAGTTTTATCATTTTGAAATGGTGGAAGGAGACCTTTGGCTTCAGCCAGTGGTATCGTCTCTTGATCAGTATGGATAGGGAGCAGCTGGGAAAGTTTAGGAGGCATGGGATGTAACGCTTTCGGTGTGCTAATGACATCTATCATGCATGTGTGGGTTTGCGTGCACTCTCTCTCCTCCTAATTTGCAGGTGTTGTTGAATGTCTTAGTGAGTGAGTGGCTGAGATTGGGGCATGGATGACAGCAGTCTCAATGTACACAAGACATAGGTGAGGGTGGTAGTTTGAGAGAAGTTGTATCAAAAATTATATCTGCCTCTTTATATTGCAAGTGTTTTCCAGCAGCTTGTTGCTAGAGTTCTCCATCTGGAGGTATTTTTATATCCTCACCTGCTGTTAGATGTTCAGTATCTAGAAAGGCTCTTTTCCTTCTCTGTCGGACCAGGAGAATATGAACATTTGTTTCAGAAGCAGGCAGGCCTTGCTACTTTAACCCATACTTTTGTCATTTTAATATTTCACGACTGGAGAGCCTTGTGTGGCACTAAATTATAAATCAATCCAGAAACTGAAGCTAGTACAGAATGCAGCAACTTATTTATTAAGAATGGTATCTTGCCAGGAGCACACCACACCAGTACTCTGCGAGGGCAGTGTGGGCCCACCCAGGTGGAGGAGTCTGTCTGCAGAGATCAGACTGCAGGATCAGGGCCATAGTTTGAAATGTGCTTTGTAGTACTTCAGAATGAAAGGTGCTACATAAAAATATCTTAAATCTAGAATAAGGTTGATATTGGAGTATTGCAAGTTCAGCAAAGGAAAAAAAGTAATCAGTGGAAGTTGTAAGAAAATACTGTTAACCATAACAAGACTATCCTGGTGTTTTGTAAGAGGATTTCACTATCACTAACATGTATTGAAATGCTGTGCATTGTTATGTGGTGGAGGTATTAAAAAGGTTGTCATGGACACTTAGCAAACCAGGTTTGCTCTTATCAGTTTCTTCCTGCATCTCCTCTTTCATCACTTCAGTCTTTCATAGTACACCATCTTGTTACCTAAAAAGAATAGTTCCGGGTTAGATGTGTTTCCAACAACCTGTGGGGTGAACACTGATGCAAAGAATTCATTTAGCTTCTCTATAGTTTCCCTATCCTCAATTGTTTGCTTTATTCCCTGGTTTGCTTTATTCCACTGATCCTCTCTCAGAGGCTTCCTGATATACTTAAAGAATTTCTTGTTATTTGGTTTTATGCCTTTGACGATATACTGTTCAAAATTCCTCTTAGCCTCGCTAGTTTCCCATTATTTTATTGTGAATATGATATTGAAATAACTGTAGTGCCATCATATAACATTGTAATGGGCCATAATGTGTAATGATTCCTCTAATGGTTTGAAATGGAATAATTTTCCTAGAGTCATCACACCAGCATAGCATTGCAACAGAAACCTCTAGTGGGCTCCTTAGTCTTGAACTGAAACCATTACACCAATCAAAATCTCACAAATGACCTTCCAATGCCATTGGAACGGAAGCTGTGACAGGCTTCAACTGAAATAATGTTGCCAATGCATATTCATTGTCTCACATTGTACCAATATCATAATAGGGTCTCCATAAAGTTAAACTGATGTTCTCATGAGATTATTGCTACGATGTGAACGCCCCTCTGAAGTGAGGAAAGAGTCAGCATTGCATGAAAGTTATAAATATAACTATTCTCCAAGGTTGAACATCGAAGTGGGTCTTGCTGTAATAGGTTTTTTTTAAACTTTACACTACATGCATATTAAGCAAATATTAAACTCACCTTGACCTCCTTTCACACACAATCAGATTTGGAAAAACATCCAGATGGCTAACGTGGTTCCTATTTGAATTACTAACATGCTGCTTTAGACTTTCTGTCAATAAAAATTTAAAGCCAACTCTTCTTTGCGTGATGCAGGACTAACTGTCCTTAACTATTTTTGTTTTTTTTAAAAAATCCTTACCAAAAACTGTTTTGCTATTACAAATGGCATGAATAAAACAATATAAAATTCCCCCCTCATTATAAATAAATTGTGATATTAGATGCATTATTTAAGTATTGGTGACAGTTACACTTAACGGAAATGTGCTATTTTTGTATAAAAAAAGTGATGCTTGAGTGCTGCTTAAAATTAAATGTAAACTACACTGAACACAAGGAATTCCTTGCATTCCAGCAACAGTGGAGAGTTAAGTTTTGTCATGTAGGCAAAAATAGAGAGAGAAAAAAACCACTCAGGAAATTAAACACTTTCTGTAAAGCATAATTCTGTCCAATTAAATAGAGGACGTGACAGAAGCTTTTGCCATTAATCCACAAAGACCTTCCTTGGTAAAACTGAACTCTCTGTGACCTTCACAGAAAGAAACCGTGTTAGTACAGTGTATAATGGTGAAATGCTACAATTGCTGTGCATTGCCTTTTAAACCTGAAGGCCTGAAAAGATTTAAAGACAAACTGTGCAGCAGCAACTCAATAGTTTTATTGTTGCTTTTTGGTGAATGACAAAATAATTCTCTTTAGTGGGGAAAGAGGGTTTTTTTTAAGGTTGTAAAATATTTCATATTGCATGTTCTAAGTGGCAGTGTATCCTGTTCATTGTATACTTGGAACATTAAAGCCCAGGAGAAGACTACACTGCTTATCAGCCTGTCCTTGTCCCTTCTCAGTGAGTCTGTCAGAGAAGTCCACTGAAATGTAGTATTACTGTTTCCAAAGGGCAAAGCAGGAGTGCTAACTAATTCTGATAATTCAAGTGTAATTCAGCAGTGAAAATCTATTGGTTCCATGCTGGGGGGTATCAAGCTGAACTTTGATCTAGACTTAATTCTTATTGAGGATAAAGGTGATATTAGGTGACACCCAAAGAAAAATAAGTACGTCTGCTAATGTAGTCCATTACATTTTACTTTACTGTTAATTGTTATCTTTTACTTCCATGAGGGTTGTTCTTGAATCTCTCTTGAACTGTGTACTGTGAATCCACTTGTGTTACAATCTAAGTTCATGTCAACATGCATCCCTTCTGAGGAACGTTCGACTAAATGACGTACAATCTTTTTAAAATTCCAAAGTAAAATCATGGGTCTGACAAGATGCCTGCCAAAGTCACTATTTGTTAACAGTGCTTTTAGTCCCACTTTCTCATATTTGCATATTGCATATTACTAAGGCCCTGACCCTGCGATTAGATCACTAATGCAGACCCTTGTACCCGCAGAGAGCCAATGGGCCTCCACGGGGGCAAAAGAGTTTACACTAACAGATTTGATTGCAGAATCAGGGGCTTAGACTGTAAACTGTTTGTGAGCATGGGCATTATCTTAACAGTCTGTAACAGACTTGAAAACAGTTAGTGCTATACAAATAATGAATCACAAAGAAAAGAGTAATCATTTAAAATTGGTTTATTTTGATATATATTGACTTGTCTTCCTTATATTATCACCAGTAGTTTACTGCAATTCTATCACCATCCAAACTGTCACCTGAATTACTTTCTTCTTTTCTCCTGACTTTCAGGTATATTTTTCCTGGGCAGAATATTACAATTAAATGTTCTCTGTGACTATATAATCAAAGCTTAGGTCTAAACTAAATCCAGAATATTAGCACTGAAATGCAGTCTCACCGACATTACTCCAGCTATTCTTTGACATGTTCAGTTTCTGAGGGGTGACATTTCCCGTTCTATTTTTTCTCTCTCTGTGGGGAAGAGTGTTTTCTCCTTGATCACATCTTTGAGAGAACTGATAACACTGTGGGTAGGATTGCCTTGACAAAATGTCACATACTCCCCACTCCCTCACATGCTGCCCTCATTCATAAGCAACCCTTCTCATCAATACCCATAAAACTGATACCTTATCCTCTTTTAAACCACAGCTCTGCCATGAGGCCTAGAAATCACTGCTGCCTAGATTGGCCTTGGCAAGCTGTGACAGCTGCTTTTCTGCTCAACTCTCTTTACTGTATTACCTCAGTTTCCCGCCCTTCCCCACTCTTTTGGGTATGTCTGCATGTGAGCGGGGAGGTGTGATTCCCAGCTCGACTAGACATACCTGCACTAGGTCTGCTCAAGCTAGCGCTTAAAAATAGCTGTCTGGCTGAGGCATTTTGGGCAGCAGCTTGGGCTGACTGCCTGATTATGTCCTCAAGGGGTTGGGCAGGATTGTGTTCAGGGCAGCTAGTCCAAGTGGCTCACCAAGCAGCCACAGACACATTGCTATATTTTAGAGCTAACGTGGGTACATCTACGCAAGTGGAAATCACGCTTCTATGCTCAACTGTAGACATACCTTTTGTCCTCCTGTTGCATCCTGTCTGTCATGAACACTGTGAACTCTCTGGCTAGAGACCGTCTTTTTTTATTTTATTTCTGTTCAGTGCCTAGAATGATGGGACCTGACCCTTGATTGGGGTCCTTAGAACTACCACAATAAAAATAATTTAACATTTTCATTCATTGTTATTTATTTATTATCACTAACTGTCAGACACTTTAAACCTTGTGTACTGTGGCTACTATGGGAGGAGACCAATGAGGGCTTTTTCTGAGTAATTTATTCTCACATTTATTAATTTATTAATAAATTCTGAGTAATTTATTCTCACATTTAAGTGAGTTGCCACCTCTGAAATTTCTCAGGCTTCTGGTTTTCCACTATATATAACTGCTTCTCCTACCCATCCTCTTGGAAGGCCTCCACCTCTTTCTAGTAATTGGTAAAGTTACATCTTAGTACATTTTTATGTCAATATAAAGAGCTGATTTCCATACAATATTGTCATATTATTCCCCTCATCCTCCCTTCCCCTACTTCAATAGCTGTCCTAATGCTTGGAGACTAAAAAGGATCCAGTGATGAGGTCTTCTCTGTAGAAATCATAATAGCAGGGAAGGGTTCTCATCCGAACATCTTTAGGACATCGGAGGCCGTCTTTTTAAAGGTTTTCAAAATATTATAAAAGATTCTGCTCACGAAAATTTTGTATTAATGCAAGAAAAGCTTTCAGCAATGTATCTTTGTGTGTCTGGCTTTCAAAAGGGCCATACTTATGAAGACCTAACTCCCTTGAGGCCATGCCATCCTCCTAGGACTCCTCTATTAACAGCATTTGAAAGCTGCTCTTCTTAGCCCTGGTAGGAGGTTTTCTCCCTTGGAAATGGCTAACCTATCCTCCTTGGATCTGAACTGTGAATAATTGTTTAGTTTTATATGAAAAAGGAGCTTGGAGGGGGGTGGGGGGGTTGGTTTAAAAAATGTGCAGCATTTACAGGAGCCTTCTCAATAACAGTGTTTCCAGTAAAACACTACAAAGGAGTTTAATATCACACCACTTTCTCCCCCCGCTCCCCTCCCCAAATTCAAGAAACAACTGGTAGCTCGACAGAGCACGTAACTGTGTATGAATTTATTGTATATATGTTTCAGGTTATAATATATGTCTTCTTATTCATTACTAGTCCTAATACCTACTTATATTGTTCAAAAATGAGATAAAATTAATCCAGGAAACTGTAATTCTTACAAATTATATAAAAAACTATGCCTCAGGGAAACTACTACCCATCAGGTAGTAGTAATCTCCTGGGAAACAAAACATTGTTCAAATGGCAAATCTAACAGAACCTCTGGGTTTACTGGAATGAGATAAATAAGGTGGTTTGAACATATGCCATATGATTTAAAACACAGGTTCAAAACAAACAAAAGGAAGTACTACTTCATAGAGTGCACAGTCAAGCTGGGGAACTCATTGTCATGGGATGTTGTGAAGGTCAGAAGTATAATGGGGTTCAAAAAAGAATTAGATAAGTTCATGGAGGATAAGTCCATCAATGGCTATTAGCCAGGATGGTCCGGGATGCAACCCTATGCTTCGGGTTCCCTAGATCTCCAACTGTAAGAAGCTGGGACTGGACGACAGGGGATAGATCACTCAAAATTGCCCTGTTTTGTTCATTTCCTCTGAATTTGGCACTAGCCACTGATGGAACACAGGATACTGGGCTACACAGACCATTGGTCTGACCCAGTATGCCATTCTTACGTTCTGATACAGTATTAAAAAGGCAAGAACAGTATATGATCCCTCAGAACTGTTAAATCAGACCTCAAGTATACTTTACACCTTAGAGCCACTCTTTGTCCTTTCTCCCCACGCCTTTCTTTTAAAGTAGTATCTGCATAGATCATTCTAAAATCAATATACACGATTTTGCCTTTGGTAGTTGGGTTCATACTCCAACCGTCCTCCATCCACAAGGCATGGAGGGGAGTGCAACTCTACCAAACGCCATGCAGAAACCAAGACCTGCTCTCATACTAAGCCCAATTCACCTGAGATGCTAAAATTGCTCACTGTTCTGTACATGATATCAATCTTCCTCTTATGGTTACCCCTTTTCTTTCCAGCATTCTCTGGGTCAGCTGAGCATTGTCCCTATTCTTTCTTGCATCTCTGCTCTGTCGTGAGATAGCTACTAATGTGGACATTTCAGTTACCAGAGTTCATACCCGTTTGCAAAGAAGGGACGGTTTAGACCTCTCAGAGCCTCTGTTTCTGGCTTTTGTCAGACATCACTGCACCTCTGTTTTGCACTCATTTCACATTTTGAAGGTTATATTCACTACTATGAGGGTAGTACTATCTAAAGTGTTTGGGTTCTTTTTCAGTGAAAGCCTAGATCTTGGAGAACAACATCACCACCTCCAAGGAAAACATATCAGTTCCCCAAACCACCATAATCTTGTCCAATGTAACCTCTAATATTCAGTCAGTCAGACCAAACCAAACAACCTCTTTATGAATTGTAATCCTTCTTAGTAAATGTAGTTACCTATTAAGCTTGGCTTCTGATGAGAGTTCTGGAGCTTGGTGCTGGTCCATCCAAGCGGCCATAGCCCCAAGGAGAGTTGCCTCTAGTTGCTCTTTAAATAGCATGTAACATGGGAGCAGGGTTATGCCCTGCAGGTTTATCCCCTTAATTCATATTGACACCAGTAATATGTAAGGAAAAAAGTCATGATGGTTTTGCTTGTCTGAGCTTTCCACAAGCTCTGAGCACAGAGCATTGCTTCCATCCATCACTGTAGACCATCTTTTGACAGAGATATGTCTGATTGCATCACATACCATCTGTATTCAGGGGTGCTAGAACAATTTGTGTGGTGAGGGTGCTGAGAGCCATTGAACCAAACTGTAAACACAATGGAAACCACTTCCAGCCAAGGCGTGTGGGAGCATCCCCACACCCATAGTTCCAGCACCTATGTCTGTATTCCCACTGTCAAACACCTTCTCACAATGTGTCAGACTCTCATAGCCCATCCTTGGATTGTGCTCTCGTCAGACAAGCAAGGTTGTGACTGATCACTTCTGTAGGTAACTTCCTAAATGCTACCGAAAGTGTTAATGATTCATTAGGAGGGACTCTCCCCTCAGAGACAGTACTGAACCATTGTCCAAGTTGGTTGACAGCAGGCCCTGAGGTGCTAAATTTTAGCTGGAACAGAAGGTCAAACTCTTAAGCACAGCATCTTATGTAAGCCATTTTTTCAGTTTAAAATATGTATAGAGCTTAGTGAATTTCATCCTTAGTGTATACTGGATATGGGCTACATGTGGCTTATCTTCCTTCTTACAGTAACTCAATCTCTTATTCAGTCTCCCAAACCTGAAACAATATGTTATATTGAAGATTATTTGAATTTTTAAATGTGTATTTATAGATTTTTTTTCATAATGTGTCCTAAGAGGGATCATTCTTGATATGCATGGGGGTGTGGTAATGAGAGAAAACAGACCATATTTGCTAGGAGAGTTAGATAAATTGGGACTAAGAATCAGGTAAGGCCCTTAGAAATTATTGCTCAGACCATTGCACTTTCTAATCTACATAAATGACTTACACCCAGGGACCAACCATAAGCTTATTATATATACTGTGATGCACACTATAATTGAAATAATAGTGAACATACAGCAAGCAACTCATTTAATTCATAGGGCTATGGATTTATTTTAAGCAAGCTAACATTAGAAATGAAATATGCTGGTAAATATAAAATAACAATGAAAGTAAAAAATAAAACAGAAACAAACTGAGAATTACAAATATATGTACTGAAAATAAGGATGACTGAGAAGTAGGATATGATTTTATAAGAAAAACTACTTAAAGCATATTACAATGTGGAGACGAAGATTTCATTGTGGTCTCTCTTAATAATCTAGAGATGATAAATACCCCAATCCTTAGAAAATGAGTATCTCCTATAAGGTGCCAAGCACCTTCAGCTCCAAGTTAATAGGAAATGAGGGTATTCAGGACCTTACAGGGATCAGGTTTATAGGGTTGGGCCTGATTAATTTTGATGGATATTGTTTTAAATATAAGACATGGAAAGATAAAGGTTGATTCCTGGATTGAATAAGTATGACTGAGGGAGACAGGCTAAAGTATTAATGTTCATAACCTAACAAAAAAGAGGATTTGAATGAAGTATATAAAATCTTACATGACACAAATGTCAGCTGAAGTTATTGTAACCGGCTCAGTGGGTATGCAGTAATAGAAACATACTGAATGTAAAGAGCAGCAGAAGGCATTTTCACAGAAAAATCTCAGTTGGAGAATGATCTATTAGAAAGGGTTGAAGCAAAATCAGGTGGCAGTGGTGGATTAAATCTCATTTCTACTCCTTTACCTTAAATGAATAACTTTAGAGCATTCACTTGAGTTCATGTTGAGACAGTGTGTGTGTTTCTACATTTTGACTATTAGATTAGTGCTAATTTGCTTTGTGCTATCCTGTTGTGTTTGTTGAGTGCCTTGAGTTCCAGAAAAAGACCAGCTGTGTCAAACTTGATTACAGAAGAACCAGGACCAAGATTGTCAAAAGTGAGTAGTGATTCTGATTGCCTCCATTTTTGGGTCCCCAGCTTGAAAAAGGAGCCTAATTTTCAGAGGGTGGAATCTTAGCACTTTCTGAAAACCACCTCCTTTCTTCTATCTAAAGTTTGGCACTAAAAACTAAGGTCCTCAGAATCACTAGATTCTTGCAGATCTTCAACCTGCTGAATATTCAAAAGGATTCTTGTTAGTATATGAATTTTGAAGAGTGCTGTTACATAGATATTGGACACCAGGTCCTTCAAGGAAAAGGAGAAAAGCTCCCCTTTCTCTCTCCTACAGACAACATAGTTATCTCATTTATTTTTTAGAATAAAACAGTTGGGGCCATTCCACAATTCAGTTCTAAGAGGAAAGCTTGCATGTGGTGTACAAACAGGATGTCTTGCCTCATGGTGTAAAGATGGCAAGGTTTAGCTTGATCTCTGCAAGTAGAGATTAACCCAACTGTTGCTGTCAGCTGAGAGCCCCTGGCCCTGGTTCCTGCAAGGCCGCTTGGCCTCATTTTCCCCAAATGCAGCTGCAGTGACTAGCCATACAGCAAGAGCCTCTCTCTCAAACATCTCAACTCTGGAATGTATATGGCTTTAAAAATTAAGGAGTCGGCTCATGAAATAGTTCCAGTGTTTGCCACTAGTGTTATGTGCCCACATTGGTCTGCCCTGTCTACAGGCAGGCTACCACATTTTGAACCAGATGGAGTTTCTGGGTGACAGTCATGCTCTTGGTTGGCCCAAGGTACAATAGTCAACACACATGTGCATAGGCCCAAGCACACACCAGCATTCACTGGAGGGAGTACCAGCAGGATGCAAACAGAAGATGTATTCTTTCCTCTTATTGCTTTGATACCTCTCAGTTCTGCTAATATTATGAAAGATTTTGAACTTAGTATCTACTGGGTAGCAATCAAGTACCTGCTGGCATCCTAGCTGCTAGCAAGGAAGCTACCTAGGGACAGCCTGTGCATGACAGGTATGAGCTAGGATAGTGCCTTTGTTGCAGCTTAGCTTGTGGTTGCTGCCATGTTGGTGGTCTTTTGAATTGCATGTCAGCATGGTTTATATAGGTGACCTTGTGAACGGAATCTGTTTGAAAATTGATATCATTGTGTGGAGTTCATTCTCTGGACTCCTGAGGGGAAAGGCATACTAGTGATGCACTCCTGAAAACCATGGGATATTTCCTACCCTATTCAGCAAAGTACTAAAGCATATGCTTAGCTTTAAGCACATGAGTAGTCCCATTGATCGCCTTGGAACTATTCACATGCTTAAAGTTAGGCAATTTTAATTCAGCCTTCTGTGGTAAAATACTTCTAAATTATCCAGTATCTGCTCTGAAGCACGTTGACTCTGGCTTCTTTTAGGTTCCTGGGGCTGCTGTAAGAGATGGGGGTGGTTTCCCCACTTAACTCATGGAATTGTCTGGTGTTCTTAAAGTGTTATGTGCCCTGAAATTAACGGGATAGAAGGTGAGCCACCAACACTGGTAAAACTTCTCCAGCAGTGCTACTGCCAGACATCAGTACTCAACATGTAGAGCTAATCCAGGAGATGGAGCTTTCAGAGAACCTGGCAGAAAGTAAAATCTGGTAAAAGATATTATTCTGCTGAACCTACAAATTGTGAACCAACCATGTAAACTTGAGAGGACTAATGGAAAGTCCAGGCTCCAAGAAATGTTTGGGCCAAGCATAAGCATGGGTTTATAGAACTGACTGAGTCTGATAAAAACATGATACACAGGTAAAATCTTTCCTCTGCTCATCTATGAGAAGCTAAGTTGAATTTTGCTGTGTATTTTCCTGATACTGTTTTACCAGACACCATCCATGATATAGCATTATGTATGGATGCTGTGGCTTTAAGAAACTGTCAAAGATACTGCATAATGCCTGACTGAATTACTGGAATGGCCCCTCCTGGGACTACGCCTGACTACCATTTGGAAGTTCAATTATTACAGATTGGCAGCTGAACTGCATAGAGGTAGTTCCTGCAGGGAATTTACCATGTGACAGCTGTGGCCAAGAGACAGCACTGGCTTTCTTTTTTCTTTCGGGGTGTGATTCAAGGTGCTGGTTGTCATCAGGGATTTTTATGTGACAGCTCTTTGTAAATCACTTTGGGAGGCAGGCTCCTGAATGCCGAGAGAGATACAGCAGTGCACATGCTCAGGAGCACAAACATAGGTGTCTAGGGAACTTTTTACTGAAAAAATTGAGTTTATGCACCTATTGGTTTCCACAGGAGTTCTGTGCATTGCAGAGGTCCCAAAACTGGGACTTAGGCACCTAACTCATTTTTTGGGTATTCAGGCCTAAGTCTCTTGCACAGACTGATCATTATAGCTTTAATGAACCAACTGGAAATGTGACAAGGACATGTCTACAACATGCAGCATCAGCATAATAAGCAAGTCATCCAGGTTCAAAAACTGAGCTAAAATTAACTGGAAAAAGTTTGGTTTAGCGTTGTTCAGTTCATTACCCTTGTTGGTTTATTTTAAAGGAGAAGATAATGCACTGTTCCACAGGTATGCTGTAGCTTTAATAAATAGGTGTTAGTGAAGATATTGATAATGAGGCTTGCATAATAGCCATATATGGTGTAGAACAGGGGTTCTCAACCTTTTTCTTTCTGAGGCCCCCCTCAACATGCTATAAAAACTCCAGAGCCTAGTATGTGGGGGAGCGCTCAGAGCTCCAGGCCGGGGGTGGGCCCTTGGGCATAGGCATAGTTTTGACTTCGATTTGTGGGGCAGGAGCCGGCACAGCAGGGCCCAGGAAAGCAGCACAACCTCCACCCCCGATTCACCTAAGTAGGCCACCCAGCCTGTCTGGGTTGTGTGTGGTGTGGGTTCAGCTCAAAAAGTTTAAAAACTGCTTAGGGTACAGGGAGTGGGTAGCTAGGGGTTGTGCGTGGGCAGGGGGTAGCTCAGGGTGCAGGGAGGGAGTAGCTAGGGGCTGTGCTGGCAGGTGGGTAGCTCAGGGTACAGGGAGTGGATAGCTAGGGGCTATGTGTGGGCAGGGGGCTAGCTCAGGGTGCAGGGAGGGAGTAGCTAGGGGCTGTGTGCCAGGAGGGCTCCTCTGTGGTCACTGCTCCCCAAGGGCTCTGCTGGCCACAGAGCCAGGTCCCCCGGCCCGGGTGGCTCTTACCGGCTATGTGAGCTGAGGAGCAGCCGCAACCCTGGGCACCAGTAGCAGATGAGGGAATGCCGTGGCTGCCTGCTCCATGACACCAGCCAGAGCAGCAGCTGCCCCGCACTGCCCAGCTCCGGCTTCCTGCCTCTGACCTGGCCAGAGCGTGGGAAGGAAGAGAAGGAAGGAGGGTGTGTGGAGCTGCCCCTGGGACTGCCCCACTCTGGCACTGCAGTGGTGGGGGGCAACCAGTGCTCAGGGTTTCAGCCCCACAGTGGGCGGTGCCAAGGCTGGGGTTTCAGCCCCGTGTCGAGGAACTTTGGGGCTCGCGGTTTTAGTCCCACGACAGTGGGTGCTGGGGCCTGGGCTCTGGGTTTCAGCCGTGGGGTCCTGCGGCCCCCCTGAAAGGGCTCGTGGCCCCTTGGGGCCACAGACGCCCAGTTGAGAACTGCTGGTGTAGACATAGTTGGCTGAGTTATGGTTAATAAAACTCGCCAGTCTGGACAATTGCAATGGTCCTCTGGTCTGGTTACATTTTTAATATATAAACACAAATATGACAGTGACTTCTATGTTTAACATTGTAGTCACTTATTTCTTTGTGTGAATGAGCTTTAAACTTAATGGCCTTTCAGAGGAGTGGCCCCTCGGACAGTACATGATAGCTCAAATCAACAACTGTTTGATTGTCCTGATGAGGGACAGTGTTAATGGATGATCTAATGGTTATGGCTACCACAATGCAAGCAGAACTGAATGGTGATGGAACTACTCAAGTCTTGGTTCAGCAGGCCTACACAAAATCTGTGCTATTCTTTGAGTGTCTTGTTCCACCCCAATCTCTCCTCTGAAGTTTAATGGCCCAGTTAAGGTAATGTTGATTTTTCACCACTGGTATTGGGAACGAAAAGGAGCTGGATAGTGATGAAAATGCTCAAGTCACACCTTGAGAGCCCTCTGGTGATCTAAGATGCTTCTGTTCTCTAAAGGAAGCTCCATAATAACATGTAATAGCATTTGAGCCCCAAGAGCATTCTCAGAGCTATACAGAACATAGAGATAAACTTTACCCTGCTCCAGGAGCATACAACCTAAGAATTTCACGAACCCTTAACTGTCTTGATGGCTGAAAGACAATCTGCAACTAATGTACAGAGTGCTTTTACTGAACTATATAGTCCCCAGAATTCCCATACAGTGTCACCGACATACTGTGCTTTACAAGCAATGATAGAGGCAACATTGTTTAGAAAATGTATTGTTCAAGCAGTTTTTAAATGAGGACCTTGAACACGTTCTTAGGTGGGTAGCTGGGGATAGCTCTCATAATAAACCAGAAAAATAACTGATTTCTAAAAAACAAAGACAATGTTGGAAAATAGACTGTTACAACTTTCAGACTGCCACTAAACCTGCAGTTCCTGTGGACTAAGCTCTCTAATTCTTATCTCAGCTGTGCGCTGGAGGAGGTGTTTCTAAAGCTTAATGCCATGGAGCTATTTAAACAAAATGTTTTCTGTCAAAAAGAGGCACAATGGCCTTTTTTTGCAGAGGTTGCTGCACATAAAGTCATTAATTTTAATTTTCACATATTTGTAAGTGGCTTGTGTGAAGACAGAGAAGTACCTCCTCACTGCTGCTAGTGCCACCCCCTCTAAGTTCTCAGCCCTGTGCCAGTTGCCACCAGCATTATCTTCCCTCCACCAGCGTGTATAGTAGGCCTCTGGCATGCTATGTTTAAAAATCTCCAGAGCATAAGATGCTAAACTTCCATTTGCCCTCTGTAATAATCTATCATCCAGCTCTGGGGTGATGTACTCCAGTTCATTTCTGGGAAGATCAGCTACTGGGGAATTATAGGATTTCCCAGATGGCTCAGTGGGAAGGAATGTAGGTAGATGATCATTAGTCACAGAACTGGACAGCACAAGTGAGTGGCTAACTGATGATGGCCTTGGTGTTGGTATGTATACAGCAGCCACAGGAGTGGACTGTGTGCTCTGTGTTGTCGTGGTTGTGGAATTGACACTCGTGGACGATGATGGCATCCGTGCCGGTACAGAATTGGATGCTGTGTGGTGGCTGATATCCATGAAGGTGGGGAGGGGATCAGATGGTAAATAGTTATCCTGTATGTGGTCACAAATGGGAGAAGACTCTTGAAGGAGCCATATCTATCTTCTTGTACAGCTGCTCCACATGATAAAATAAATAGTATTTTTCTATTCACCTCATACAAGTACTGTAGTGCAATCTCTTTTTTGTGAAAGTGCAACTTACAAATGTAGGGGTTTTTTGTTACATAACTGCACTCAAAATAAAATAATGTAAAACTTTAGAGCCTACAAGTCCACTCAGTCCTACTTCTTGTTCAGCCAATCGTGAAGACAAACAAGAAGTTTGTTTACACTTATGGGAGATATTGCTGCCTGCTTCTTATTTACAATGTCACCTGAAAGTGAGAACAGGCGTTTCCTTGTCACTTTTGTAGCTGGCAATGGAAGGTATTTATGTGCCAGATATGCTAAACATTTGTATGCCCCATCATGCTTTGGCCACCATTCTAGCATATTGGACATGCTTCCATGCTGCTGACTTTCTTTAAAAAAAATAATGCGTTAATTAAATTTGTGACTGAACTCCTTGGAGGAGACCTGTATGTCTCTTGCTTTGTTTTACTTGCATTCTGCCAGATACTTAATGTTATAGCAGTCTCAGATGATGATCCAGCACATGCTGTTTGTTTTAAGAACACTTTCACTGCAGATGTGAAAAAACGCAAAGAAGCTACCAATGTGAGTTTTCTACAGCTACAGCACTCGATCCAAGGTTTAAGAATCTGAAGTACCTTCCAAAATCTGAGAGGGATAAGGTGTGGAGCATGCTTTCAGAAATCTTAAAAGGACAACACTCCAGTGTGGAAACTACAGAACCCAAACCACCAGAAAAGAAAATCAACCTTTTGCAGGTGGCATCTGACTCAGATGATGAAAATGGACGTGCATCAGTCTGCACTGCTTTGGATCGTTATTGAGCAGAACCTGTCATCAGCATGGACCCGTGTCCTCTGGAATGGTTAAAGCATGAAGGGATATATGAATCTTTAGTGCATCTGGCATGTAAATATCTACCTCATCTGAGGTATTGTGTTTTGTACATTTGCAGAACTTCTTTTTTGTCAGGAAAGACAGAGACCTTTCCTGTTTGCTGCTGGTTGTCTAGCACACCTTATGTTCCCTTTCCCTACATAGACATACACAGCCTCTTGTTAAGGTTTCCCAGGAGCATAGTCCAGTAGACATTTCCTGTGGAAGGAATAAACTGCACCAATGCTGTGCTTCATCTGTAGCCCACTGAAATGCATGGAAATATTCCCCTGACTTCAATAGCCTTTGGATCGAGACTTATGTGCACTCATTAACACGTCACACTCCTGTATGAATTAGAAACCTTTGTAATATGTTTATGTACTGAATTATTTTAAACCTGCCTTTGTCTATTATTTTAGATGTCAGTATTCTGATTTGGTAAACACTCAGAGGGAATATGTTCCAACTAAGCTAACTTTTTCAAAGCCCACACTTATGGGAGATATGTGAATTTGCATAGGGTGTTGGGATTCCCTCTGAGACCTTTTCCACTTGGCTTATCCAGAACACCGTGTCCAGTTCTGGGAGAACACTTCATCCAGTTCTCTGGAATCCAAAACACTCAGTTTGACTCTGGCTCTCATCATTCAGGTTCCTGTATTTGGCATACAGCAAAGCTGTGCTGAGTTGATCAGACTCAAGCATAGGGGGTGGGTATAGGGCATACCACACATCCAAAGTTACACAGACAATCTCTTCCTTTATATACTTTTACACATTAGATTGCATTTGCTATACATTAAGTCACACATATTTGGATTGGATTGGTTACTTTGCAGGAACCAATTCCTATACAGCATGCTCTGTCCATGTGCTGTTCACGTGGAACTTGAGCTTTACATTCTGGGTTTATTGTCCATAGTCCCTAGCATCAGGGTGTTGCTGCTTATCTTAGTTAGCACAAACATCCTGACTCCAGCATACTGTTTGTCAAGCTCCCATTTACAACTTAACCTTCCATTCACCTTCCCAATTATGCCCACTAAGAAATGAGGCAAGTTACTTATGCCAGGCCTACATAAGCTATTCTCTTTCATTATTTGAGGACTTATTCTTTTATTTTTCTGCATCTTGACTAGTACTCTGGGGTTGTCATTCAAGTTTATTCAGAGTCAATATTTCCTACAGTGGAAATAATCAGGGCATGAAAGAAGTTCAATGTTCTGCTCACACCCTGAGATCTGTTCTGCAAAATCTTAATCCTGACATTGCAGTACATCGCTGATGTGTTCTTTCAGTATGCTCAGTACAATCTAAATCAATCACACTCAGGATTCAACCTCTTTCCAGTAGCTTGAAATTCCCACATTTTTTTCTTCTCTCACAGTATGCCAGTGATTTTTATCAATTTTCTGCTATCTCACTGGCATGTCTGAAAGGGGCATCAGGAAGCCGGATGTCAAGTAGATGAACAGCACATTAAGCAATCCACAAAAACAGATGAGTAGGGCATTATGCAAATTTAATAGCTGAGTACATGAATTTCAAGCTTCCATCTGGTAGCTTCTCACATAAAACACTTATTATGGTGATGGCTGATATAGAAATGCTTAAATAATCATTAAGGCAGGAATATTTTTTCAAGCAGTAATGTAGTTATTTGGCACTTACGGCTCATTGATTACCAGCAGTAACCACACACAGAATTAAGATTGCATCATGCTATTTACTGAGTTGTTGATGATGGGCACTGCAGAGAAAAAGCCTTGATTACTGTGGGTTGCTCCACATCTGAGAAGTAAGGCCTCCTGGCCAACCAAAGGTGAAAATTTATTTTTGGCCACTGCTACCATCTGGGTGTCCATAAGCAATGAGAAGTCCAAAAGGACTATGAGATTGTGCATCATCCTTTCTTAGGTCAGAACTTCTGTCGGTTCCTCAAGATGTCCTCTGCAATTTATTTGTCCAGTCTGTCTGTTGTGATAGAGTGTACAAATCCACACCAAGCGAGAAGGAGTTAAAAAGCAGCTTTGGGCTTGGGCAGCCTGTTGCATCTTGCAAAGCATGCTGTTCTTGGAGGAGGAGCCTTAAAAGGGAGAAGCCCAGTTCAGAATGGGCCAGGCCTGGGAGGTGGAGAGACCTCTTTTTGGTAGCTCCCAGGAAGGGGCACCATGCAGCAAACAGCTGATTAAGAGTTCCTGTGAACTCTGAATGATAACCCAGATAGCACTGATCCGGGGGGACAGATATGGCAGTTTCCTGCAGTTATCCTTGAAAAACCTTGTGGAATTAAGTTTTAGTATCTTTGGAGTGCATTGGATTAAATGCAAAGGTTATATATTATTGTGGCCCACGGCTGTATGGGGGAGATGTGATGTGAGTGAGTATGTAAACTCTGTAGGGTGGCATGTTAGGATCTTCAGAGGACTCTGTTGAGAAATGTGTCACTCAAGAATGGACTTTGGGAACAAACAGTTTGCCTGGGGAATCTCTTGGGAAAGGTTAATGCAAATTCCCTAACTCCAGTTATGCAAAAACCCAGTCTTTTTAAGCTAGTCCCTGAGGAGAGGACCTTTATTTCCTGATTGATCTTGAGACTCCAGGAACAGATAAAGGCCCAAGCCCTGTGAAGGAAAGACTGAACTAGTCAGGCTTGTGCTAGTTCTGAGCTCAGGCTGTTATGAACTTGTAACTACAGGAAAACACTTTGGTGGGGTTTGAAGGACGGACTCCTATTACAGGCATTATTGGAGTTGGGGGGTGATCTCTATTAAGCTCATTAGCACGTGTGTGGGTTCTTTCGTTGTTTTTAATGTTTCCTCTGTTAATGTTTCCTTTACCTTACGAATACATGTGATTGCTTATAAAGAGCTCTGTGGTAACGTGTAACTGCTGGCAATTATAGCTGTTTGTAGCCTCCAGAGAGAAAGCAAAGCACAGACTCTGCCCTCTTCAGGCAGTCTGGCTTGCTGGTTTGCAGTATGGGCAGGGAACTGTCCAACCTGAATAAACCCCTGTTCCAGAGGCAGAGATATGAAGGTCTCCGCCCAAGAGGTGAGAGCTGAGGACCTGGGAGCCAAGAGTGGGTGCCCCCAAGGGACCACGGAGGGGGAATACCAAAGCAGTTGCCCTGAACTGTGACACCAGCCTACAGCTCGTCAGGCATCTCCTGAAAAAAAGGAGGTCAGGGAAATGTTTGGATTATTTTTAGGGCTGTCAAGTGATTAAAAAAAGTAATCATGCAATTAATCGCACTGTTAATAAAAGAATACCATTTATTTAAACATTTTGGATGTTTTCTATATTTTCAAATATATTGATTTCAATTAAAACACAGAATAGAAAGTGTACAGTGCTCACTTTATATTTATTTTTATTACAAATATTTGCACTGTAAAAACAAAAGAAATAGTATTTTTCAATTCACCTAATACAAATACTATAGTGCAATCTCTTTATCATGAAAGTTGAACTTACAAACGTAGAATTATGTACAAAAAAACCTGCATTCAAAAACAAAACAATGTAAAACTTTAGCACCTACAAGTCCACTCAGTCTTACTTCTTGTTCAGACAAACAAGTTTGTTTACATGTGCAAGAGATAATTCTGCCTGCTTCTTGTTTACAATGTCACGTGAAAGTGAGAACAGGCGTTTGCATGGCACTGTTGTAACCAGTGTCACAAGATATTTACGTGCCAGATGTGCTAAAGATTCATATGCCTCTTCATGCTTCAACCACCATTCCAGAGGACATGCATCCATGCTGATGACAGGTTCTGCTTGATAATGATCCAAAGCTGTGTGGATTGACATGTTCATTTTCATCATCTGAGTCCGATGCCACCTGCAGAAGGTTGATTTTCTTTTTCGGTGGTTCGGATTCTATAGTTTCCACATGGGAGTGTTGCTCTTTTAAGACTTTTGAAAGCATGCTCCACACCTCATTCCTCTCAGATTCCCTCTCAGGCACTTCAGATTCTTAAATCTTGGTTCAAGTACTGTAGCTATCTTTAGAAATCTCACATTGATCCCTTCTTTGCATTTTGTCAAATCTGCAGTGAAACTGTTCTTAAAATGAACAACATGTGCTGGGTCGTCATCTGAGACTGCTATAACATGAAATATATGGCAGAATGTGGGTCAAACAGAGCATAAGACATACAATTCTCCCCCAAGGAGTTTAGTCACTAATTTAATTAATGCATTATTTTTTTAACAAGCATCATCAGCATGGAACGGTGTCCTCTGGAATGGTGGCCAAAGGATGAAGGGGCATAAGAATGTTTAGCATATCTGGCATGTAAATACCTTAGCTGAAGAGATTGCACTTCAGTACTTGTATGAGGTGAACTGAAAAATACCATTTATTTTGTTTATCATATTTACAGTGCAAATATTTGCAATAAAAATAATAATATAAAGTGAGCACTGTACACTCTGTATTCTGTGTTGTAATTGAAGTCAATATATTTAAAAATGTAGGAAAACATCCAAAAATATTTAATAAAGTTCAATTGGTATTCTATTGTTTAACAGTGCGATTAAAACTGTGATTAATCGTGATTAATTTTTTAAATTGCAATTAATTTTTTGAGTTAATTGCGTGAGTTAACTGCGATTAATCGACAGCCTTAATTATTTTTGTGTTGTGCCTTTCCTGTGTTACTTTTCCTCTGAGGCCTGAAGAGAGATGGGGAGGAAGAAGCCCAGGGAAGAAGCAGGAGGTCTGAAGAAGCAGACCTTATCTGCTGCTACAGGATCCCTGGACTGGAACCCAGGATAGAGGGAGGGACTGAGTTCCCTTACAAACCACTAAGGAAAGACCTGGGAAAAGCATCATAAGTCCTAGTGACCCTAGAGGTGGGCTGGAGCCCCTGGCACAAGGTGACTGGACTGTTATTAGACTTGACTAACACTCCAAAAGGGGTGAGACTTAAAGTGAGCTCGATGGATGGGTGAATTACAAGATAAAGGGGGCCACCAGCAGACCCGAACAGCAGGTGAGTGAAGCTACAGAGTGGGAAAACGTGGCAAAACTGCACCCAGCAACAAGGCAGCGCTTTGGCTGGTGAGTCACTTTGTCATGCTAGAGGTTGCTGTTTTTGACAGCAAAGAAAGTTTAAAAAGAAGGGGAGGAGAATCCCAGAGCTGACTGGTGATAGCTTTCACTCAAGAGCCATAAAACAATCAGGTAATTTATAAGGTGATGGAACAATACATGGTTTTACAAGAAATGTGTGCACAACATGTTAACAATTTAAGACATGATAAATTAAGATGAATGACTTTGCTAGTTGCCTGAATGAAGTTCAACCCAAAAATGTTCCTAAATGAATATAAACAAATGTTTGGTGGCATGCAGGAGTTGCCCTGTGACTTTGGACAAGAAGATGGATTGTTTTCCTAGTAAACTGAGGAGTGTGGATTACCCAGTGGTATTCCTGCAAATATTGAATTTGGGTGCTTAGGCATTAATTGCAGTCATGACGAACAAATGACAGTAAATTTCTCTGGTAATGAGATACCAAGATTAAAACAAGGGAGAGATCTAGAATTTGTACTGAATAGCTGGAATTTACTGAATGTTTCAATCCTCAGTCTCATTGTGGCTCATTCTTGGTGTCAGCTAAATTACACAGTCCTGATTCTCGCTCATTTCAGATGACAGAATTATCCAAGTAAGCATCTGCACCCCAAACTGCCTATTGAGTTGAGGTGGCATGTGACAGTGAGACAGGCTCAGAAGAGAGAGAACTAGAAGTAGCCAGGGCTTCTGACAGCTTGCTGTTCCAAAATTTCAAGGTCAGTTTGTACACTGATTAGCTCTTCCCCCCCCCCCAAGATAAGAATATGATGCTACGTCTTTATAATGCCATGCTTTACCTCATGAGGATCTCAGTGAATTGACCCAGTCTTTCTTACATATGTATAAACCCAAAGAAAACCAAGCTTCTGGACAAAAAAGTCAATGATGGTAGTGATGGTAACACCTTGATTGTGTGATTGAGAATATGACTGTTAAGCATTTCAGTGGATAAGTGTAAGCCTATAATTGAAGAAACGAATGACCTTTCTGCTCAAAATATCTTAATTTGGGCTGTAACTGGGGAACTCCTTTTTAAAGACTGAGCTCTTTGAACATATTTACCAAAGACTTTTCTGTGTTAAAATCTGTCTTTGAACATCTGTTATAAAATAGCTGTCTTCATTCCACATCTCTTAATTCTTCCACACAAGCTAACGTGCAAGAAAGGAGGGAACATATTCCCGTATGTCTTTCTTCATCTCTCTATTATGCATCATTATCTTCGGAAGAAGACTAGATGACTGTGGATGGGGTACCCTGGAAGGCACTAAACAGGTCAAGCACAACAGGATACAAACCTGGTTCTCCTCAGTGATGTATGGATTCAGAGATATGTCCTGCAAAAAGAAGGAAGAGAAGGAATGTAAATTAAAGTTCGATAAGCACTGGTGACAGTTCATAATAATTTTTCTGTTTCAAAGAACAGACTGACCCATGGATCTTTTTAAATTCAATAAAAAGAACATATCTGCTGTTCCCCTAGCCAAGAAACCCTGAAAATACAGGTACAGAAAACTTTCAGAAAGGAAGAACTCAAATGGGAATCAGAAGTTTCAGAGTAGCAGCCATGTTAGTCTGTATCTGCAAAAAGAAAAGGAGTACTTGTGGCACCTTAGAGACTAACAAATTTATTTGAGCATAAGCTTTCGTGAGCTACAGCTCACTTCATCAGATGCGTTCAGTGGAAAATACAGTGGGGAGATTTATATACATAGAGAACATGAAACAATGGGTGTTACCATACACACTGTAACAAGAGTGATCAGGTAAGATAGCTATTACCAGCAGGAGAGCAGGGGGGAAAAAACCTTTTGTAGTGATAATCAAGGTGGGCCATTTCCAGCAGTTGACAAGAACGTGTGAGGAACAGTGGGGGCGGGGGGGAATAAACATGGGGAAATAGTTTTACTTTATGTAATGACCCATCCACTCCCAGTCTCTATTCAAGCCTAAGTTAATTGTATCCAGTTTGCAAATTAATTCCAATTCAGCAGTCTCTCATTGGAGTCTGGTTCTAAAGTTTTTTTGTTGAAGAATTGTCACTTTTAGGTCTGTAATCAAGTGACCAAAGAGATTGAGGTGTTCTCCGACTGGTTTTTGAATGTTATAATTCTTGACATCTGATTTGTGTCCATTTATTCTTTTACGTAGAGACTGTCCAGTTTGGCCAATGTATATGGCAGAGGGGCATTGCTGGCACATGATGGCATATATTACATTGGTAGATGTGCAGGTGAACGAGCCTCTGATAGTGTGGCTGATGTGATTAGGCCCAAGGATGGTGTCCCCTGAATAGATATGGAATGTGCATTTGGACTTCTACATTTTAAATAAGTATCTCCCTTCCCCTCCCCCGACACACTCACAGACACAGTTTTTTTCAGAACTAGTTACTGTTAAAGAAAAAGGTTTCCACAATTCCTACTGGATAGACTAAGGAAAGGGGTATGTTAGGCTTTTGATTTGGGTTGCTGAGTTTTGAGTGAATGGAGCTGTCTTTGCTCTCATTTCTTCCACTGACTAATAAATATCCCTGTTCAGCACTACAATTTTCGTTGATTCAATAGAAGCAATCCCATTCCTCCATAAAGGCTAACTGGCAGGACAGGGGAAACCATCCTCTGTCCTGACAGACAACACAAAGTTTCTCTGGAACCCAAAACGCTGTTGGTGTTGTTCTTTAATTGATCCAAATTAGGCTGCTCCCTCCTCCACAAACATCACATCTAGAAGAGTCACAGCTCCACTTAGGAATTGAGTGAGTGAGAATATGGTTGCTTGAATTATGTGTGAAATGCTTGAGAATACTTTGTATTTAGTAATCAATTAATTCCTCTTGCTAGGTTCAGTGGTGTACTTCACTGGATAGAACAATCATGCTTTTCATGTCTTTTCTGCTCAAATGTGATGTTAGAATCATAGAATATCAGGGTTGGAAGAGACTTCAGGAGGTCATCTAGTCCAACCCCCTGCTCAAAGCAGGACCAATCCCCAATTTTTGCCCCAGATCCCTAAATGGCCCCCTCAAGGATTGAACTCACACCCCTGGGTTTAGCAGGCCAATGCTCAAACCACTGAGCTATCCCTCCCCCCAAATATCAGGGTTGGAAGGGACCTCAGGAGGTCATCTAGTCTAACCCCCTGCTCAAAGCAGGACCAATCCCCAGTTTTTGCCCCATATCCCTAAATGGCCCCCTCAAGGATTGAACTCACAACCCTGGGTTTAGCAGGCCAGTGCTCAAACCACTGAGCTATCCCTCCCCCCTGTTACTATAGGGGGCATAGAAAAGTAATCATGACCATTTTTCTTTAAGATTATAGATTTTATTATCTTTGATTCTGGTATGAAAAAGCCAGTTTTTAAACTATTGTTCTATTTTTAATTATCTTTTGGAGGCGGGGAACAGACTTGTTACTCCAAATAAATAAATCCAATTTGTTTCCCCCCCCCCCCCAACGTTAAACAGCTCCAAGATTTTGGTTCAGCTGCTGAGAAGAGTTGTTTCTCAGCCTGGGCCTTGAGTCAGTAATGTACTTAAACATATGCCTAACTTTAAGCTTGTGAGTACTCCAATGGAAGTCAATGGGAACTACTCGCGTGCTTAAAGTTAGGCATGTGCTTAAATATTTTGTTTTATCAAGGCCTTGAAAGTTAGCCTCATTTCACCATGTTAATGATCTTCTCTTCTCTCTTTTAAAAAAATGTTCATGTGAATTTAGTGGTTATGTACAGTGCCAAATTTACAGTAATTAGGGATGAAAACTTCCACACAAGGGCCTCTGTAGTACAACCTACTTCACATTGCCCACCTTTAGTAGTAAAGGTATAAATTAGTCTCCAGGCCTATACAGTCCTTTTGTTTCTTTGATGAGACTACCAGCAAAGATATGCATTAATGACAAAAAATGTGATGGGTTTTTTTTCCTCATGTGGTAAGGACACGTCTTCCCTCGGCTGAGACCATTAATCTATGTATGATAACTTTTGATCACTAGCAACTTAGACTGGATTTGAGTCAGAAATCAGGATGTAAAAGGTAATATATCCCTTTATCAATTTTTGGGAATACTCCCAATTATATTTTTAAATGCCCCACATTGATTCATTTCCCAGATAACATACATTCCATTTAACAAAAGCTATACCTTTTGATTGCACTTGATTGTAGGGTATAATAAATGAAAGCTTTGAAAAAGACTATATGATTGGGCTAATTTAGTGGCAGCTCATGGGCATCCAAGTCCAGGTTCAAAGTACAGTCCCCTCTATTCCATGCTCAGCAGGTGTTAGGAGCTGTGGAAAGCATTATTGTCATAGCCTAATGTGACTTGCTCAACTTGGGTCATAGCCATGTGAAGATTTAGGAGAAAGACTGAAGAGGAAGGATTCCAGCACACCACCAAAAATATTACATTAATAGCAGGAAAATGTTTTAATGAGAAAATACACCTACAGATGGCAAACACAATTCTGGGTTGTGAACTCACTAAATATGTTTTATTTGAGCTAGGCCAGATTCTGTCCTGCATTCAAAAATAAAACAATGTAAAACTTTAGAGCCTACAAGTCCACTCAGTCCTACTTCTTGTTCAGACAAACAAGTTTGTTTACATGTGCAGGAGATAATTTTGCCTGCTTCTTGTTTACAAGGTCCCATGAAAGTGAAAACAGGCATTTGCATGGCACTGTTGTAACCGGTGTCACAAGATATTTACGTGCCAGATGTGCTAAAGATTCATATGTTCCTTCATGCTTCAACCACCATTCCAGAGGATATGCTTCCATGCTGATGATGGGTTCTACATGATAACGATCCAAAGCAGTGCAGACTGACACATGTTCATTTTCATCATCTGAGCCAGATGCCACCAGCAGAAGCTTGATTTTCTTTTTTGGTGGTTTGGGTTCTGTAGTTTCTGCATCAGAATGGTGCTCTTTTCAGACTTGTGAAAGCATGCTTCCACACCTCGTCCCTCTCAGATTTTGGATGACACTTCAGATTCTTAAACCTTGGGTTGAGTGCTGTAGCTACTTTTAGAAATCACACATTGGTACCTTCTTTGCGTTTTATCAGGTCTGCTGTGAAAGTGTTCTTAAGATGAACATTTGCTGGGTCATCATCCGAGACTGCAATAACATGAAATATATGCAAAATGCGGGTAAAACAGAGCAGAGGACATACAATTCTCCCCACAAGGAGTACAGTCACAAATTTACTTGACGTGTTATTTTTTTAATGAACATCATCAGCATGGAAGCATGTCCTCTGGAATGGTGCCCGAAGCATGTTGCATAGCTGGCATGCAAATACCTTGCAACGCTGGCTACAAAAGTGCCATGCAAATGCCTGTTCTCACTTTCAGGTGACATTGTAAATAAGAAGCAGGAAGCAGTATCCCCCATCAATGTAAACAAACTTGTTTGTCTTAGCAATTGGCAGAATAAGTAGGACTGAGTGGACTTGTAGGCTCTAAAGTTTTACACTGTTTTGATTTTGAGTGCAGTTATATAACCAAAAAAAAAAAAATCTGCATTTGTAAGTTACACTTTCACAATAAAAGAGATTGCACTTTAGTACTTGTATGAGGTGAACTGAAAAATACTATTTCTTTTGTTTATCATTTTTACAGTGCATATATTTGTAATAAAAATAATAATATAAAGTGAGCACTGTACACTTTGTTTCTGTGTTGTAATTGAAATCAATATTGAAAATGTAGAAAAATATCCACAAATATTTAATAAATATTAATTGGTACTGTGACAAAGTTCCTCATTTGCCTTGGTGGGTCCTGCGCTTATTGGCGGATTTGCTCACCTCAGAGGTTCACAGCAGCCCTCAGTTTGGCCAATTTTGGTAGTGGCTCAAACCTGCCATTCACTCAGCTAACCTCATCACTGGCCAGCATGGGGAAAAGGAAGAACAATCCCCGCAGTCTCTGCTGATCCACCTAGTGGGTCAGGAGATAGGCCAGGGACCTTCCCCTCTGGTGGGACCCACAGTCCAAGTCAACTCCTCTTATATCCAGTAGGGGGGACAGGGATGGGGCGAACCCGGGTCTGCCCTCTACTCCGGGTTCGAGCCCATGGGCCTGTGGATCACAACTGTCTACTGTGTTTCTTGTAACAGCTGTGTGACAGCTACAACTCCCTGGGCTACTTCCCCATGGCCTCCTCCCAACACCTTCTTTATCCTCACCACAGGACCTTCCTCCTGATGCCAGATAGCATTTGTACTCCTCAGACCTCCAGCAGCATGCCTTCTCACTCTCAGCTCCTTGCACACACCTCACTTACTGAAGTGAGCTCCTTTTTAAAACCAGGTGCCCTGATTAGCCTGCCTGTCCTAATTGATTCTGGTAGCTTCTTAATTGGCTCCAGGTGTCCTAATTAGCCTGCCTTAATTGGTTCCAGCAACTTCCTGATTGTTCTGGAACAGCCCATTCTCTTGGGTTGGTGCTGCGGGAGCCGGAGCTGCGGCTGGTCCTGTCGGCGTACGCCGATGACGTACTTCTCGTGGTCCAGGACCCGGGCGACCTGGCGCGAGTGGAGGCATGCCAAGCCATCTATTCGGCAGCCTCCTCCGCCCGAGTCAGCTGGGTCAAGAGCTCTGGCTTGGCGGTGGGGGACTGGCGGCAGGTAAGCTCCCTCCCACCCGCGCTTCAGACCATCCGGTGGAGCGCGGGTCCTCTGCTCTATCTCGGCGTTTACCTTTCCGCCACGCACCCTTCCCCGCCGGAGAACTGGCAAAATGTGGAGGGCGGGGTGATAGAGCGGATCCGGAAATGGACAGGGCTACTCCGATGTCTCTCCCTCCGAGGGAGAGCACTGGTGCTTAACCAACTAGTCCTGTCCACGCTCTGGTACCGGCTCAACACCCTGGCCCCGGCCCCGGGTTTCCTGACCCACCTCCGGAGATTGATTCTAGAGTTCTTTTGGTCGGGAATGCACTGGGCCCCTGTTGGAGTTCTTCATTTACCCCTGAAGGAAGGAGGACAGGGCCTGAAGTGTCTGTACACTCAGGTCCGCGTTTTCCGCCTCCAGGCCCTGCAGAGGCTCCTTTACAGTGCAGGTAGTTCGACGTGGAGCATACTGGCGCACGCCTTCCTGCGCCGCTTCCAGGAGCTCCGATACGACCGGCAGCTCTTTTACCTTTGTTCGAGAGGTTTTCCGCGAGACCTCTCCGGGCTGCCGGTCTTCTACCAGGACCTCCTCCGGACCTGGAAACTGTTTCTAACGACCAGGTCCGTGGCGGCCACCGCGGGAGCAGATCTCCTCACGGAGCCCCTGCTACACAACCCCCAACTCCGTGTGCAGGTGGCGGAGTCCCGCTCGGTGCGCCAGAGGTTGGTCTTGGCGGAAGTCACGAAGGTTGGAGACCTCCTGGACTATGACCGGAGAGACTGGCTGGATCCCCTGACGCTCGCTCGGCGCATGGGGCTCTCCAGCCCCCGTATTCCCCGGCGCGTACTTCAGGAGGTGAAGGCCGCCTTGACCCCCGCTGCTCGGGCTTATGTCAGCCGAGCCTTGCGCGAGGGCGCACCACGCCCATCCTCTACCCCGGGCCCGCCGGACCTTTCCATTGGGCCCCTACCCTGCCGATCCCGACAAACCCCTCACCCTTTCACTGCGAGCCGGCTGCATGAACTGCAACCGGTCGGTTTTCAACTTGCATCACGGAAATATTTGTATACACTCACGCTTCACACCCTTCACGCCCACACCCTGGTGTCCCGCCCCGACACAAAGTGGCGGGACCTCCTGCCACCTTTGGAGGGTGAGCAACCTCGATGGGCCAGCTTGTATTCCACCTTGGTCCCGAGGCCCGTCGGAGACATCAGTTGGCGGCTCCTTCACGGAGCTGTGAGCACGGGCGTGTTTTTGACACGGTTTACTTCCATCCCGGATACTTGCCCTTTTTGTAATGTGAGGGAAACCCTGGCACACGTCTATTTAGAGTGTACCAGATTACAGCCCCTTTTTCGGCTCCTCACAAATATTCTGTTGCGCTTTTGGCTTCATTTTTCTCCCCACCTCTTTATCTATACACTCCCCATCCACGGCCCCACAAAGTCGCGGGATCTCCTGGTTAACCTCCTCCTAGCTTTGGCAAAAACAGCCATTTATAAAACCAGAGAGAGGAGGTTGGCCCATGAAACGTCCTGCGATTGTAGGGCCTTTTCCCTATCCTCAGTACATTCACGTATCCGGGCGGAGTTTCTTTGGGCGGCGACCACCGACTCCCTTGACACCTTTGAAGAGCGGTGGGCGCTGTCCGGGGTTCTCTGCTCGGTGACCCCATCCGATTCCCTCCGTCTAACCCTTTGCTAGGAGGGCCCTATAATACGTGGGTGTCTACCCCCCCACCCCCAAACTGCCCACCCCGCAGCCGTGCCCATCTTGCCGGGCACTCTCAGGGGGGGGATAATCGGTGACACTGGGCGCGGCACTAGGTAACTCGAGGGGGTGGAAAACCACGAGTGTCGAGGAAGCCCCCCCGCTCTAGGCCACCAGGTAACTCAGGAGGGTGGAAGACCAAGCCCCCCGCTCTGGGCCCAGGCTAGCCTGAACAGTTCTCCCTCCTGAAAGCTGCTGTGTTATACCTTCTGTTTGCGTTGTTTTGTTGCATACTTTGATTTGGTTCTTGATAATTCTTGTAATTGTCACAATAAAATTTTTTTTCTGTTTCAAAAAAAAAAAAAAAAAAAAACAGCCCATTCTCTTACTCAGGGAAAAGGGACCTGCTTAATCTGGGCTAATATATCTATCTGCTATCACTCTACTGTAGCCTTCTGGCCTGACCCCATCACAGTAGTCTATTGTTATAAGTGTGATTAATCACGATTAATTTTTTTGAGTTAATCGCATGAGTTAACTGCGATTAATTGACAGCCCTACTTTTTAATCTTTCCTCATATGGAAGTTGTTCAATCCCCCTAATCATTTTCATTGCATCTTTTCCAATTCTTTTCTGATATCTGGGAACCACAAACGCACACAGTATTAAAAGTGTGGATGTACCATGGATTTATATAGGGCATTATGATTGTCAAGGTTCCTTCCCCACTCTGAACTCGAGGGTACAGATGTGGGGACCTGCATGAAAAACCCCCTAAGCTTATTTTTACCAGCTTAGCTTAAAACTTTCCCAAGGTACAAACTATTTTACCTTTTGTCCCTGGACTTTATTGCTGCCACCACCAAGCATCTAACAAATATAACAGGGAAAGAGCCCACTTGGAAATGTCTTTCCCCCCAAAATCCCCCCAAGCCCTACACCCCCTTTCCTGGGGAAGGCTTGATAAAAGTCCTCACCAATTTGCATAGGTGAACACAGACCCAAACCCTTGGATCTTAAGAACAAGGAAAAAGCAATCAGGTTCTTAAAAGAAGAATTTTAATTAAAGAAAAAGTAAAAGAATCACCTCTGTAAAATCAGGATGGTAAATACCTTACAGGGTAATCAGATTCAAAACATAGAGAATCCCTCTAGGCAAAACCTTAAGTTACAAAAAGACACAAAAACAGGAATATACATTCCATTCAGCACAACTTATTTTATCAGCCATTTAAACAAAACAGAATCTAATGCATATCTAACTAGATTGCTTATTAACCCTTTACAGGAGTTCTGACCTGCATTCCTGCTCTGGTCCCGGCAAAAGACAACACACACAGAGAGAACCCTTTGTTTCCCCCCCTCCAGCTCTGAAAGTATCTTGTCTCCTCATTGGTCCTTTTGGACAGGTGGCACGAGGTTGTCTTAGCTTCTTAACCCTTTACAGGTGAAAGGGTTTTTCCTCTGGCCAGGAGGGATTTAAAGGTGTTTACCCTTCCCTTTATATTTATGACAATGATATTTTCTATTTCTTTCTTAATAATTCCTAACACTCTATTAGATCTTTTGACTGCCGCTTGACCTTGAGCAGATGGTTTCAGTGAACTATCCACAATGACTCCAAGATCTCTTTCTTGAGTGGTAAAAGCTTATTTATACCCCATCATTTTTTATGTACAGTTGTATGTATAGATTACTTTTTCAATGTGCATTACCTTGCACCTATCAACTTTAAATTTCATCTGCCATTTTGTTGCCCAGTCACCTAATTTAGTGAGATTCTTTTGTAACTCTTTGCTGTCAGCTTTGGACTTGACTATCTTAAGTAATTTTGTATTGTCTGCAGATTTTTCAACCTCAGTGTTCATTCCCTTTTCTAGATCATTTATGAACATGTTGAACAGCACTTGTCCCAGGATAGATCTTTGGGGGGATTCCACTATTTACCTCTCTCCATTGTGAAAACTGACCGTTTATTCCTATACTTTGGTTCGCATCTTTTGACCAGTTAATGATCCATAAGAGGACCTTCCTTCTTATCCCATGTCTGCTTAGTTTGCTTAAGAGTGTTTGGTTAGGAATCTTGTCAAAGGCTTTCTGGAAGTCCAAGTACACTATATTGACTGGATCTCCCTTGTACACATACTTGTTGACTCCCTTAAAGAATTCTAATAGATTGGTGAAGCATGATTTCTCTTTACAAAAGCTGTGTTGACTTTTCCACAACATATTGTGTTCCTTTATGTGTCTGGTAATTTTGTTCTTTACTATAGTTTCAACCAATTTGCCTGAAATTAGGCTTACTATCATGTAATTGCCAGGGTAGCCTTTGGAGCCTTTTTAAAAAATAGGTGTTTGTGATCCTAGGGACCCCTGTATTTATACCCTACACACTGCTGCAGACAGCCTAGGTAAAGGTGATAAACAGATCTGTCCTAAAGAAAGGAATGTGGGTTTACTTCAATTTACATATTAGCAGTGCACAGAGCCATTGAGCTAAACCAGCAAGGGCTATCCTGTTACTTGAGTTGAGAGACAGAGAATTAACCAGAGAGACCCCAGAGAGACACAGGAGACTGAATCCCCAGGAGGCATTCCTGCCTTGTAAGTCAAAGACAATCCCTCCTGGGGTTTAAGAACCAGAGAGAGACTCCAACTTTATCCTTCACCTTAAGAGACAGAGAAGTAAAGTGGTTTGATCTCTGTGTTGAGTCCTGGCCAATAAAAAGCTGGAAAGGGGGCGGCGTGAGAGAAACCATGTTGAACAAAGACTGTGCCTTGCTAGATTTAGTTTTAGACTTTCAGATAAGTGTTTTCACATTTATTTGCTTGTAACCATCTCTACCTTTATCTCTTTTACTTGATGTCACTTAATCCATGCTTTTTTAACTTTTACTATAAACTCATTCAGTACTGCATTTCATGGGGAAGGTGTATCCACCCCAGTTATATTAATAAGCTGTGATGTACAGACCCTTTAACAAAGTAGCGAACTTAATATCTTCTGTGAAAGCACAGTGTTAGGGGCAGTACATTGCAAAGAAACATCTCTGAGAAGCTTGGTGGCTGGAGTTCACTGATTCACACCTGCTACGTAAGGCTTGGACCAGAAGAGCCTTGAGGAGTTTACTGGTGAGGAAGACAGACTGGTGTGGCATGGAGCTGACGTACAGTCTAATCACCAGCAAAACTCACTCTTGCTGAGGGAGAGAGGTAACACTGTGGTTCACAGCTCTAGGTATCCCCAGCAGCATGTTATAGCGTTACATTGCTACCTTCCAGTCATCTGGTACAGAGACTGTCTTAAGCAATAGGTTAGTAGTTCTGCAATTTCACATTTGAGTTCCTTCAGATCTCTTGGGTGAATACCCTCTGGTCCTGGTGACTTATTACTGTTTAATTCATCATTTTTTCCCCAAAACCACTTCTATCAACACCGCAACCTGTGATAGTTCCTTAGATCTGTCACCTAAAAAAGAATGGTTCAGGAGTGAGGATCTCTCCCTCATCCTCTGCAAGGAAAATAATTCATATAGCTTCTTTGCAATGGCCTTGTCTTCCCTGAATGCTCCTTTAGCAACTGTGACAGCTCTTTGTAGGAACAAATTACTTAAAGTATTAGCTTTCTGCCTGTAATAAAAAACATGTATTTCTCCCCTGTTTGGAAAGGGTGAAGGATCACAGATCTCCCATAGTGTGTATCTATGTGGTAGGAGAGGCATGAAAATAGTGTTATATGAATCATAGTTCTCATAGAGATTCAGTTAAGCTCACTCAACAGATTGTCATTTCTCCTGTGGGTCTGCTAAAATTTTTAAACAATTACTTCTGGAGAAAATCCTCCATCTTTTGGCATGAGATAAATAGTTTAACCTAACTATACAGTAAGACATAATATAATCTAGGTGCACAGGATTCTAGGTATGTGGGTAAATCCCGATGTATTAAGGCATGAAAATATACCCATAATCTTTAACATTCAGGGTGAAATCCTGTCCCCATTGAGAGACATGGCAAAACTTCCTCTGACATATTATTAGCTTGAAGTATCTGATAAGTCTGGGTGGTATAACAGGAATCATGCATTATATGCCACATGTTCTTTCTCTCCTGGAAAAAAGAAAATTTGTAAAAGCTTTTCACATATAATATCAGTCACTAAACAAGTAGCAATAATGCTACAGGTCACCTTTTGGCAGAATGCTAATAAAAATAGGATAATCAAATATATTAATTCTTCATGAAACAAATTCTTAGTGTTGAGCATTTTCAAGAGAAACAGAATGGAACAAAGTAACTAGGATTTGAAATGGAAAACTGAAATGGCAATTAAAAACGTATTTTGGTAGAATATCTTAAACTACAACACATACTCTCCTCCCCTTCTTCTCATACACAAAGATATACATATAACAGGCCAAGCAAAATAGTGAAATGTTTGAAATGGGAATATTTCCTATACCTTATGGTCCTTGTTAACAATAACATGGGAATATTCAGCAGAAAATGTTACATGGAAGAATTTAACAGCCAAAGCAAAAACATGCCATAGCAGATTAGTTTCTCTTCAAAGAGATTTTGTGGCTCATAAAACAATTAAACTTTTGAATTGTTATAATTACCAAGGAAAGAAATGGCAATATCATTCCTCAGCTTCTTTTTTGCTTTAGTTAGTTCCTGTAAGACACAATATTTACAGTTGGTGACATTTCATAGCTGTGTGAAAAATAAATGTAGAATTAATAATGCTCTGTGGGTAGGGCATGAGAATGGGAGTCAAAAAACTAGAGTTCCAGTCTGGGCTCTTTCACGGACTTGTGTAATACAGGACAAATTAGTTAACCTCTGTACTTCAGTTTCTCAGTCTATAAAATGTGGTTTATGGTACCCACCCTTAACTCCTTTGCAAAATATATTGAGATTTTCAGGTCTACATTGTAACAATGTTATTCATTTGTAGACAGAATATCTATAGATTCTCTGTGTTTTGATTGTTCCATTCATGCAGTCAATTAACGTAGTTGCTATAAATAATATACTTAGAGGGATGCCAACAGTTATTTTAGCTCAGGATTCTTGGGGAATTCACCAGTTTACATCGCGTAATATATAGCTACTGTCAGTTTATAATATCTTCTGAAATTCAGTCATTTAACCTTATCTTGTTTTAAAGGCAGATCTGAGATGTACAAAAACTTAAGAAATATCTTTATTAATTGATTTATGTACAAATAATCAACCACATAAATGCATACGCACTTATTCACATGCAGCTCCAGAGCTCTAAGGAAAGAGGGAATAAGCTTTTAAAGACCCAATTGTCCCTGGCCCTTGCACAAGTTTGCAAGTGGGGAGAAGGGTGCAAGAAGATTTTTCACGTGTTCCCCTATCCTGCTTAAAGGCCAAGGACAATTTGGGGATTGTGTAGAGTTGTGTTGCCCCAGAGAAGGGAAAGGAGGATCATGTAGCTTTTCCTTGAGCTCCCACTGGATCATGTAGCTCCACACAATCCCCTACTCAATATTGTGCCAGCCATGCACAGTCCAGCCCTAAGTGCAGAGTTCAGTAGGGTTATCTCCATGTCTCCCTTTCCCCCCTTAATTATGCTAGCATCAGGACCAACTGTGCACCAATTTCCTTTGGGGTTGCCAGCTAGTGCTGCACAGAAAAGTCTGCCTAGCAGCATCTTTGCTATGCCTGGCTTTAGTGTGTACCATCAACATCACACTTCTCCATAAGCACTTAAATGTTCAACAAAGAATAAGAGGAAACAAAGTTGAAGTATCTCATCCATTTGCCATAGAATTAGCAGAATTGTGATTTGTCTGCATGATCAATGGTGTTATTCCTATTATATAGAACAGGGGTGGTCAACCTGAGCCTGAGAAGGAGCCAGAATTTACCAATGTGCATTGCCAGAGAGCCACAGTAACACATCAGCAGCCCCCCTGTCAGCTCCCCTCTGCCCCCAGTGTTTCCCACCTGCCAGCAGCACCACTGATCAGCACCTAATCCTCCATCCCTGCGCCTCCCGCCTGCCATGATCAGCTGTTTTGTGGTGTGCAGGAGGCTCGGAGGGTGGGAGGAGGAGGAGCAAGGGCACAGCAGACTCAGGGGAAGGGGTGGGGGCCTTGGGGGAAGAAGTGGAGTGGGGCTGAGGCCTGGGGCAGAGCCAGGGGTTGAGCAGTGAGCACCCTGTAGCACACTGGAGAGTTGGCACCTGTAGCTCCAGCCCTGGAGTTGGCGCCTATGCAAGGAGCTGCATATTAACCTCTGAAGAGCTGCATGTGGCTCCGGAGCCACAGGTTGGCCACCCCAATATAGAAAAATAAACTTTAATAACTGAGTTTCATGCCAAGTAAAAGTTCTTGGCTCCTGTTACCAATACAGAAAAATTGCAAATGCAAGCGCTATGGCTCTTTGACAGTTTGTATCTCTATGTTCACACTTTTTATAAAACTATAATGGATTTTATACAAAGAATACCTTGTGAGGTTTCATTTGAAAACTTATAATTTGCTGTTCATTATTGTCCTGGCAAAATGTGTTGCAACACTAAGTAAAATTATAAAATTCTACTCTGTAACATTACTGAGACATATTCCTAATTGAGAAAAGCAGGCACAAACCAGTTTGTAAAAGACAAAAGGCAAACTGATGCCTCAGCCAGGAGTCGTCAAAATCAAATGGACTATCACCTAGTTAAGCAGCCATTCTTTGGCAGAAAAAGGGGTGTGAGTGAGAAATTTACATCTTGGTAAAGAAAACAGCTGAAAGTTCCCATCCCACAGACTTTCTGTCACCTGAACCCCAGCTGGAGGTGATTCTCAAAGAAAAGAAATGCTATAAGAAAGGAGAGCAAACTCCCCAGATTATCTTTCTCTTCATCTTTACTCACAGCAGTAACAATGCCTGAAGGACAAGGAAATCAACATTGAACTGGGAGAGGGGTCCTAGCTAAAAGGATTCCAATCAGTAAGACTGCTAAAGCATGTGGTGAGAGACACCTTTGCTTTGAATTCATTTAGCTTATTAAGAATGGTATTAGTTGCATTTTACCTTTTATTTATTTGTAACCAAATTCTGAGTTTTATATCTTATTATTTGTAATCACTTAACATCTATCATTCTGTAGTTAAATGTAGTTTGATACAGTCATTCTGTATCAAACTTGTTCTGTTGTTTTATCTAAACCAGTGTGTGTGGATTGAAATGTTTGGGAAACTTCATTTGGGATAACAAGATTTGTGCGTATCATTTTCTAACAACAAAATGATGGACTTTATAGGAACTTGTATTGTCTAGCAGGGTACTGGGCAGTACAAGACACATTTCTGGGGGAAAGTCTGGAACTAGGAATTTTCTGGTATTACTCTGTAATGTAGTTCATGGCTGGCTGGCTGTAGGACTCATACAGCATAGCTAGGGGTGATTTACATGCTGGAGGCTGTGTGTGGGCAGACCAGGAATGGTTGCTCTCACAGTGAAGCAGTGTAAAAAGGCACCCCACGTTGGAGAATTAAGGGGACACAGCTGTCCAGCCATCCGGATTGTACCCTGGGTAATTTCACAAGCTCCCTACCATAAATACATTTTTAACAAAGTATATGTATATTGCATTCCAGAGCATGACCAAAATTGCCCACTCCCATTGGAAAACCCATGTGAGGGAGCTCAGAAAGGGGAAATCTCCATGAAATTAATTGGACTACTTGAGAAATAAGGTACAACCCACTGTGAACAAAGGTGGCAGAAGCTTCCCCATAATTAAGGAAGCATAATATTTAAAATATCACAGTAGTTTATGTACTCTTACAGACAGAGAGTGTAAGCTTGAAAGCTTGTCTCTCTCACCAACAGAAATTGGTCCAATAAAAGATATATTACCTCACCACCTTGTGTTTCTAATATCCTGGGACCAGCATGGCTACAACAACTCTTCCTAATCCTGAGCAGTTAGCATTTGTCTTATACCTAGAAACATGATGGTTTATAACCTTTATACATACATATCCTATGTATTATAACTGTGACTGTTCATAGCACACATAGTAATATCATTTTTAAGCCTTACTAAGCTCTTGGCCTCTCAATATTTTGCAGCAATGAGTTCCAAGGGTTAAAAGCATCGTTAAAAACTGTTTTCTTTTATTTGTTTTAAATTTGTGAACTGTAAACCCAATTGAATGTTCCCTTTTACTTGTATTATGACAAAAGGTAAATGGAAGGACCCAGTGTAGTTTCTGTATTCTGTTTATTATTTTGTATAGCTCTATCATGTCCAACAGTATTAAGCTCCAGTCTGAAAGAAATAGTTCCAATCTTTTCAATCTCTTCTCATCAGGAAATATTTCCATGCCCCTACTTTATTTTCATCACCCATCTCTGAACTACCGGCCTTCTATTTTTGATCTATACTGACCAGAACTGAACATGGGGAGAGTGAATATTAACTTTCATAACAGCATTATAATATGTTCAGTATAATTTTCCATCCCATTTCTCATTTACCCTAATGTTTTATTTGCTCCTTTGACACAATGACCAGAAATTTTCATTTAGTTGCCCATAATGGGTCCCCAGGTCTTTTCCTCAGTAATTATAGTTAATTTAGGACATGCATGAGTAGTTCAAATGATTGTGGCTATTACCTTGCACTTCTCCACAGTGAGGAACTACTTTTCAGATATTTTTTTTTCAAATGTAAATGTGCTTATTTGTCTGGTTACCCATAGGACTTGACTCTCCTGTGCGGGATTGGGGGCCCTGCAAATTGCACCCCAGTGGACCACGGGGATTTCCTGTGCCACAAGGGAGATTTTCACCAGAATGAGGTAGATAGTGTTTGCATTGCCTTTCTCCTCTAGGCATCCTGATTGAGGAAGGCAGTTTTAAATTGCAGCTAGATCTCCACAGGAACTCTGTTGGTGGAGGTTGCTGGAGGAATATGCTGAATCAGCACATTTCCCTGCTGAACGGGCTTGTTGACTCCCCATCCAGCATGGCTTTCTTTTGTGCTATTCTGGCCAGCCACAGGCTCAGTGGCAAGGCAGAGATTGAAGTCACATTGCTCACACCGGGGACTCTCCATTACTGGAAGTGCTGCACCCTGGGTTATGCTGTCAGAAACTGGCATCCTCCAGGGCTGGATTAAACTCATAGTTTATAAGGCTCTGGGATCTTAATTATTTTTTACAAGAGCTTTTCAGTTCACCTTTGTAGCCTTTTGTACCTTCTGTAGTGTTTTGCATTCAGAAGAGGCCACATGCAGTTTTGCTGGCACTGTCAATATTTAAAAAGACAGTGATTACCATTTCTGCACTGCCATATACAAATTGCTTGAGATTTTCTGTATTTTATGGAGTAATCGAGAGACACGGTGCTAACTGTTGCATGGCACCGTTCAATGATACTGCATTTAAACACACACACAAAAGGACAGGATTCCAAAACATTACCGTATTTGTCCTCATGTTGTCCTTTTGAATCCACACTCAGCCTTGTCTTCTTGTTGTTAAACTGCCTCATTGCCCCTTTGATACATTATAAATCACTGATATTCTATAAAATAATGCAATATTGCAGAAGGCTTTTCAATCATATGCATTTTTATTGAATATTTTTCTATTTGTATATAAAAAGTAAAGGTACAGAGGCCCAGATTGTCAGATCATATAAATCCATGTAGCTTTAATTGAGTGGGGCCAGTTTTGGTCCCACTAATTTCAGAAGAACCAGGATTTTGCCCATGGTGAATATTAAAAAAAATTCCAATGAACCCTACTGGATCCACATGTTTAAGGGTCTAAATCCAAGATGCATAGAACACATTGAACTCCCATAGGGGTTCAGCAAGAGTAGAAGGTATACGGTACCTGTCGGGATCAGCCCGCAGTTGATAGTTGAGAACTATGACACAAATAATGCCCTTGACAGGATGAACCTATGTAGAGGACTGGAAATTTTGACAGTAATGCTGTTTACTACAATGTTCATGAAAAGCAAATAGAAAAAAGGACAGGGACATGGGTAAATCAAATTAAACTTTTCATATGACCAGATGGATATTTATGGTAATGTTAATAGTCACCCAGCTCTATTTCATATTCTTCATCCATGGAAAGAAAACAGTCAGCTCACAGAGATGAGGAAGGTGAATAAACAGAAAAGAAAAGAGAAGGGAGATTTTCCCAAGGCACGAGTGACAGTTAGGTGCCTAACCGCCATTGAAAGTCCACAGGTGTTAGGTGACTAACTTCTATTAGTGCCTTTGAATATCTCTCCCAAAACTTTTCTTTACATTTCATTAAAGCTTTTAAAAATTACAAGTCATGCCAGCAGTGCTGATAAACAAAGCAATGAAAAATAGACACTGAATTTCACACTCCTTAAATTGGAAATGTCACAAAAACTGAAAGTGCTGGATTCAGTGACATGGTATATTTTTTCTGGTTTATCCAATTTTTTATCATAAATAATTGTGTATAGTTGCAAGGGCTAAATTACTTCCTTTCAGATTAGAATTGGAGTGAGCCATTTTAACTCAAGTGTACAAACTTTTGAAGCTTTCTATTTTTGGTACTACTCCCCTCCATTAGATTAAGGACGAAGTTCACCCCTTGTGCTGATGGCTGTTGCAAGGTTCTCCAAACAAAAATCCCTTGGTGGAGTACCACTGGAGTATTAACACAGAGAGGGTCTGCACTGATCTCAGATAAATCAGCACAACAGCGAGGAGAGATCAGAGGCAGACTATGGGAAGGGACACAGAATCCATGATTATGCAAACTGCCTACAAATTGTAAATTTAATTCTGTTCTCTTCAATCCCTCTGTTAGGGGGCTTATTCCTTCACCCACTTACTTCCCTGGTTCTTCTCGCATGAACAGAGAGCAACAATACCCGAAGTCCAAAGGTGCAAACAATTCGATGTTTATTGGGGTGAACTTCCAGCAAGCATGATTCCAGTTTCCTTCCTTAGTATCCTCCTTCCCAGCTCTGACACCACAGAGCCTTACACCTGTGTCCCTGTTCCCATTTCTCCCTTTAGCCAAACAGGATTCCAGTTTCCTTACTCCCATTCCCTGTTCCCATTTCCCCCTTTAGCAAAACATGGTTCCAATTGAGTTCGGCTTAGCTATACCTTAACCAATCATTTTCCTGAAATTTAACTAACCAATCCTAACATATTGTAACATGATTATGTAACCAATTATATCCCACCACCTTAATTAGTTTACACCCAGCAAAATTAATTATACAGCAGACAGGAACAATCACAGAACCAGACAGAGATTATACAGACAAACAATAACAAAGTGGGAACTATAATGACAAAACAATACAGAAGTGAGGATTTCACATCCCAGTATTGATAAGTGAGTTCTTGCCAGACAGGATGCTGTTTCCTTTTACATTTTCTAGGCACTTCCCTTTCTCTGGAGGTGATAGGCATTATCAGGACAGGACTGTATTCCTAACAGCCCAATAGCACCTTCTTCCAATGTGACTAGTTTGGAATGTGAGGATGTGACCTGTCGCTTCCTAGCTTATGACTGCCTCTGCTGCTTAGCCAAAGGCCTTAGCCTAAGAACAGGGCCTCAGACTGTCACAGTAAGAGAAGGCCCTTACACCAGCAGACAGTGATTTTGATTCTTTCTTTTATACCTCTAGAACTAGCCAAGTGATAAGAATACACCTAAATTCTTAAAGTACAGGCCTTTGCAGACAGGCCTGAATATCTATATCCTAACACCCTCTAGAGTTTCTTGTGTAAAACCCCTTCATTTGAACTGTGTATATATGTGAATTACACCCTGAAAGAACAAAATTAAGCTGCATAAATTACATATTATTAGTGGAGTTGCTGTTAGCTTTATAAACTGTACAGCACCAAAGAGAGAGCACCTTACAATCATGTAATTTTTGTTTTCCTGCTTACTATAGCTGCTTGATTTTGCTGATTATACATCCTAAGTTATTTTTACCCTACAACCTTAACAAGATACAGTTATTATTACACACAGAAAGCTATGTTAAAAAGCATTCAGTTTGCAACGTCAACTTCTCAACAATTAGAAAATTTCAGTATAAGTTTGCCTGTGCAGCTTTAATTCGGCTCCCTTGGGCACAGTCATTATGGTACAGTCTTTAATTACATGATTGTCACACTGTCTGGAGTAGCTCACAGTTGAGAGTGCCAGTCTCAGGTCAGACTATCAGAAAACAGGGCAGACTCCCCAAACTGGTGGTGTACTATATAACTGGATTTCACCAAACAAGTAACAACTGTGCAGTCCTAGCTTACTATGTTAGTTTTACCACGGAGTCAGAAACAGTCCGCTTTAGTCTCTCCAGTACATCCTGGCACCCAGGCGAACTGGACTAAGTGATAAAACGTTATTAAAACCCAAGAATCACCACACATTAGGTCACTCCTGACCCCAAAGGGCCAGTCACTTATCCCCAAATCGTTGGATGCTCTTAATCTCACACCAAACACAATGCTGTAGCCAGTTTCTCTAATAATTTAACTAAAGATTTATTAGTTAAGAAAAGCAAATGTTATTGCGGTTAAAGCAGGTAAAATACATTACAGGCAAATCAGAGTCCATAAACCCAAATGGTAGCAGAGGTGTAGTAATCTGTTGGTTTTCCATAAATCTCTCAGGGGTATTGTAACAGGGCCTCCTCAGTCCTGCTTCTGTCTCAGTCCATAAACCATACAGAGACCCTTGTGCTGGTTCAACACCCTGTGCAGTTTATTTATAATTGAGTCCCTTCACAGCAGAGGGACAGCAATCTCTCTCTCCCTCTCACTGCCTGCTTTCCCCTTTTGCTCTCCCCCTGCTTGTAATCTCCCTCTCTCCCTCTCCCTGCCTGATTTCCCCCTTTTCACGTCCTTCCTGTGCCTATTTGTGGGCTCTGGCTAATATCCTATATCCTAGCAATCTGTAAAATATTGCAAGTACCTTAATAAAGCAATGCCTCTTCACAGTCTCATGGTGTACTTATAAATAGTGGTAGGCGAGAGCCTTGTAAAAGCAGTCATCAGTAGTATTTTGTTTAACGCATTTGATTGCTTGAAGTAGCAGCCACCTGCTTTGATAGTGATGAAAGCTAAAATATATTGATGCTAAAATATATATATAAAATCCCCTAATCAGGAAGACAAAGAACACTGGGAATTGGGATTATGAGTCAAATGAATCATCAGTGATGCTGTTGCTTAGTAATAAATATGATAGCAGAAAGCTCGTGGTTCAAAAATAGTCTCCTTTTTTTCTTTTTTTATTTATTTACCCTAAAATCGTTATTTACAGCTGATAGTCTCTTGCCTTTAGTGCCTCAAAAAGGCAGTCCTAAATGTAATTCAGTGACTACAGATTCATTTCATAGTACATAAATAAAATTAATCAAAATCAGGCTTTCTGTAAAAATGAACAATTTAGAACCTGCACCTGTGGCACATAATTACCAGCTCTGGACCATGTATCACAAGGGCTGTCTTGATGCCTCCCTTATTTTTAATTATAAATGGTGCCTCACAAGTTGCCACACTAAAACAAATCTTTTTGTTCATGTTTTCTCTCTCTCTCTCTCTCTCTCTCTCTCTCTCTCCCCCTCCTTCTAACGTGTTCAGGACATGCTAGAAATCTTTAAGCCCTCTGGGAGCTCTAATCAGAAACAAGAAATAAATCCCTACTGCTCTCAATGTTTTAGACAACACAACGCTTCAACTGATAACACTACAAAACAACAACCCAGCCTCTGCAATGTTCAGTTTACCCCCTTTGGTTTGTGCTGGTGGAAAGCCCCAGTGCCAAATTGTTCTTGAGGATACCACCAGTGTGGACTCCAAGTGCTGGGCTCCCGAGGAAGATGTTGCCATTAAGGAGCCCAGAGAGCTGGGCATCAGGTTGGGCTTATTCAGATGCCAGTTTGTTGTATAGATAATCTTTACTTCAATAGAACACATTGGGCTGGACCCCAGAAGCCTAGTTGACTCAGAATTCAGTGGGGCAGGATTTGCCCCTTAAAGGATAACTGTTTCTCCCCTTAATTGTAAAAAGAAAAAAGAAAAGGAGTACTTGTGGCACCTTAGAGACTAACCAGTTTATTTGAGCATGAGCTTTCGTGAGCTACAGCTCACTTCATCGGATGCATAGCATATTGTGGAAACTGCAGAAGACATTATATACACACAGAGACCATGAAACAAAACTTCCTCCCACCCCACTGTCCTGCTCGTGACTAACCAGTTTATTTGAGCATGAGGTGGTGGTGAGAAAACCTGGATTAGTGCTGGAAATGACCCACCTTGATTATCATGCGCATTATAAAGAGAGGTTTCAAAGAGGGATGGGCTATTACCAGCAGGAGAGTGAGTTTGTATGTGTGTCTGTGGGGGGGGGGGGGGAAGGGTGAGAAAACCTGGATTTGTGCTGGAAATGGCCCTCCTTGATGATCACTTTAGATAAGCTGTTACGAGCAGGACAGTGGGGTGGGAGGAAGTTTTGTTTCATGGTCTCTGTGTGTATATAATGTCTTCTGCAGTTTCCACAATATGCTATGCATCCGATGAAGTGAGCTGTAGCTCACGAAAGCTCCTGCTCAAATAAACTGGTTAGTCTCTACGGTGCCACAAGTACTCCTTTTCTTTTTTCTTTTTACGAATACAGACTAACACGGCTGTTACTCTGAAACTCCCCTTAATTGGACACTTAAGTGTCATTTTTTCTATGCCGCAAAAAGACACAGCCCCTCCCTTATCTCCCTGAGTCATATGCTGCATGCCATCCTTTAGGATGGTGCAATCTGCTCTTTCCGTGCATTTGTCCCATCCCACAACTTGGTGCAGAGGGGAAATGAGGCCATGGCCTACCCACTTGGGCCAATATGTGCCTTTGGGGGTATAAGGAAGAAGTACTCCCTATACTCCCTTCTGTGGAGAGACTGTGAATATCACTGGGTTTGTAAGGGGTACATGTGCCCTCCCTGCCCTCAGATCCAAGCAAGGGCTACTCACAGCCTGACTACTAAGGCATATTTTAAAGGCTAATACTTTACTTTTCATTTCTGTTGCACTTTTCTTCCAAAGTGTCTTAAAGTGCTTTACAAACATTAACAAGTTAACCTTCATAATATCCCCATGAAGCAGACAAATCTTACTATCATCCTATTTTAGAGTTGTGGAAACTGAGGCAAAGAGAAGTTAAGGGATGTGTCCAGTGATATATATACACACACACACACACACACACACTGTAACAGAGCAGGGAATAGCATAATGTGCCCTAACCACAGGACCATCCTTCCTTCTAAGGAACTACGTCTCTTCCAAAAACATGACACACACCATAGCTTTCTCTAGGCCTTCACTGTCTTGACACAAAGAAAATCACTCCCATAACATCTTGAGAAATAAATATCTCACTTTCTTTCTGCCTTGTAAGCTAAGAGACCTAGAATCATCTAGCAACCTACTATTCCTTACAAATTATCTTTTCTTAAGGCTGCGTAATGCACAGTATCTTTTCCCCTATAGATCTAAAACATGCATAAATGAATAAAGAGGAAAAACCAAAAATGCTGCCACTTTAAGAGTAAGAAAGACAACTTTAAATTAATTACACAGAGCATGATCCTGCACCATTTAACTGGAGTTTTGCCATAGACTTCAATGAGTGCAGGGTAGGCCAGAGTACAGAGTACATAATTATCCTATGTACTGACCTTCCTTCTATGTGGCCTTCATCATTTAGTAAGTGACAGACTATGACTAAGACATTTTCAGCATGCTCAGTGGTATCTAAATTCTTTGAAGACTGAATGTAAGTGAAGAATGTGAAGAACAATATGTCCAGAATGGTTACTAATGTTATACAAGGACCGATTTTTGTCCTTTTAAAAAGCTATGACAGAATCTGGACCTTTGCCCCTAGTTCATCACAACAGAAAATGTGTGGTATTGAGGAAAATGCCAAACTTTCTGTTTGAAAAGAGAATGCAGAAACAGGCTGAGCCAGAGATGTGCAGACTGGTTTGTGAGCTGCAGTACCTAATCTAAGTCCATAAGGATTTCATAGATGGCTATAAATTGGTCCAATAAAAGATACTACCTCATCCATCTTGTCTGTCCAATCGATGGCTATTAACCATTTTTAAGGGTCTTCGTATCTCACCGAGCTCTTTCTGAGGCCTGGCCTACACTTTGAGGAGGTGGGGGGGATCGATCTAAGTTACGCAACTTCAGCTATGTGAATAATGTAGCTGAAGTCAATGTCCTTAGACCTACTCACCGCAGTGTCTTCACTGCAGTGAGTCGACTGCTGCTGCTCCCCCATCGACTCTGCCTGCACCTCTAGACTAGATGTGATAAATCAACCCCCGCTGGATCGATCGCTGCCTGCCAATCCAGCAGGTAGTATAGACATACCCTTAGAGAAAGCAGTGAAGCCAAACCTTATTGCATATGTGTGGAGGTAACTGGAAAAAAACTGATCAGAGAAGCAGGGATGATTGCCTAGAGGAGGCATGCTGGGATACTGCAAGCAGACTCAGATGCAGGGACTTGATAAGAGATTTCTAGAACACAGCAAGGGAGTGTCTCTGTGGTCAGAAAATGATGCTAACAATCTGACCAAAGAGAAGCCATAGGAAGGAGAATGCTTTCAAGGGATGTAAACAACTCACCCTTCTTGTTGAATTCTGTAGTTAAACTGAAAATGTCTTCTCTAGTTTAGTTTATGACAAGTGCAAATCTAGCTATGTTAAGCAAACAGTGTCGTCAGTTATAATTCCATTTTCTCTTTATTTAATAGAGCTTGCTTTTGTTAAGATTGCTGTTGTATGAGTAATCTTCTGCAGTCCCTCTTTAAAGAGAAGATAAATGTGTTGCCTGCAAGGAGCAATACTGAATAGTAAAGGGTTCTGGAACCTGCACCCCTTTTTCCACCTCAGTCAAGGGGACTGGATGGAACTGTCTGCCTCCAGGGAGTCATGTTGTCATCAGGCTGTGATGGGCAAACAAAAGAAGAGAAGCCTGAGGTGCTGATAGTTGGCAGTGAAAATGGTAAATTAAAAAGGAATTGCAAAGGTCGAAAACAATTATTGTCCGGCTCTATCAAAAGAAGGACAGGAGACTCTTGATATGGATTTAATCGGGCTGTAGATGTCTGGGACTACCCGGAAGATAAAAGTGTACAGTGCAGGAAACTCCATGTTCATTCAATAGCTGTCCGGGGGCTTCCACCAGCCCCAATTCATTTTCCATCCCCATCCTCCAGCCAACTCATGGCTGGGACCTTACCATCCACACCCCCCTTGTAGAATCATAGAATATCAGGGTTGGAAGGGACCCCAGAAGGTCATCTAGTCCAACCCCCTGCTCGAAGCAGGACCAATTCCCAGTTAAATCATCCCAGCCAGGGCTTTGTCAAGCCTGACCTTAAAAACCTCTAAGGAAGGAGATTCTACCACCTCCCTAGGTAACGCATTCCAGTGTTTCACCACCCTCTTAGTGAAAAAGTTTTTCCTAATATCCAATCTAAACCTCCCCCATTGCAACTTGAGACCATTACTCCTCGTTCTGTCATCTGCTACCATTGAGAACAGTCTAGAGCCATCCTCTTTGGAACCCCCTTTCAGGTAGTTGAAAGCAGCTATCAAATCCCCCCTCATTCTTCTCTTCTGCAGACTAAACAATCCCAGCTCCCTCAGCCTCTCCTCATAAGTCATGTGCTCTAGACCCCTAATCATTTTTGTTGCCCTTCGCTGGACTCTCTCCAATTTATCCACATCCTTCTTGTAGTGTGGGGCCCAAAACTGGACACAGTACTCCAGATGAGGCCTCACCAGTGTCGAATAGAGGGGAACGATCACGTCCCTCGATCTGCTCGCTATGCCCCTACTTATACATCCCAAAATGCCATTGGCCTTCTTGGCAACAAGGGCACACTGCTGACTCATATCCAGCTTCTCGTCCACTGTCACCCCTAGGTCCTTCTCTGCAGAACTGCTGCCTAGCCATTCGGTCCCTAGTCTGAAGAAGATTTAAGGTGGGCTATAAGAAATGGGGGTTGGCTCCCTGCTGTACCAATGATAGGAGCCCCAAACCCTCTCCCCGCATTCCATTCCTTTAACTAGCACCCCCTTTTTAAGTCCTTTACCAGGCCATTTATCTGGTCACTGGATGCCCTTCCCTATGAAGTACCTGCACGGGATGTCCATCCCACACTAACAAAATATGTTGCAACGTATAGCTTAACTCCCTTTCCTCCTCACCATAATAGGTCCACCTGACATCCGCTGTGAGGAAGGCGAAAAAACCCATTCAACCAAAGCAAATCTGGTAGTGAGGGAAAAATTCCCTCCTAACCTCCCCTAAAAAGGAGTGACTAGTGCAATGTCCACAACAGGTCCTAAACCAACCTCTTGAGGAGAGGAAGGGTGGGTACTGCCCAGCCTGCTGTGTTCAGAAAGGGCTTTCAACACCAGAGCTTGCATCTTTTGAAGTCTTCCACCCTTATGTTCCCAGGGAGTGAGTCAGCCCCACCAAGCTGGCCACCACCCACTCTTTTTGAAGCAGTTTCTGACCTCCTTCCCCCTCTCCTCTCCCGGCATAAAGTACTGCTACCTTCCTCCAGCAAGCCCAGACAACTTCCCTGCTGCTTCAGGTGTGGTCGTTACTGAATTCAGGTTGATGAAATAAGACAAAGAAAACTAGTTCAAAGCTGCTATAAGAAACATAAGTTAAGTTTGGATAAACTGATAGAATAAACATGGATTGTAGGGGGAGTCTGCCCTAACTTACAGTAGAGGCCACAGATTTCAGACCTTGCTTGATTTTTAAATATATGAGCAAGATCTATACAGTCAGCCATTTTTGAAGAAAAACCTCTTCCATAGTGGTAGTTATGAGTGTTTCCTTTCAGGAAATAGAAAAGTACTCTTCTCATTTTTAGTCTGATTCACTGATGCAGAAAAGGGAAGTCAAATATGAAGCCCAGTATTTACTTATACTCACTATATGGAAGAAAGTATATGAAATTGCAATTTGATACCCCTGTTGCTTTGAATTTCTGTTTTTCAGCTCTAACATTTGAAGTCTTTATAATGCACAGACACCTTCTGAAATCAATAGTATTCTGAGAACTAATAATACCATGTATGATACTTCACTAATTATGTGGGTATTACATTTCATCTGCCTGCCCTGAAATCAATAAAAGTTAGCCAACTTTAAAGGAAAAGGGTATTTTTACACAGATCAGCCATGCCTTAAAGCTCCCCGGCAACTCTTGCTTGTTCTTTTAACTCTCACAGCTGCTCAGAGTTTTCTCGTCTCGTCTTGGACCACGTCAGCTTTTTATGACTCTTCCATGTTCGGATTCTCTCTCAGTTCATGCTAAACAGCTATATTGACACATTAGAAATATACACACAACATGCATGCATGCAGATACATGGTATTCTTAAAGTCCACTGTTTACAGAATGGAATGGTCCACCTATTAAGCTAGTTGCATAGGGTCAGATTTTAAAAGATATTTAGGCACCTAAAGATGGAGATTGGCACCTAGTGGGATTTTCAGAAGCACTGATCTGCATTTTAAAAAATCTTTAAAAATCTGTACCCACTGCCTGAAAAGTTTAATTTTTAGTAATGGGGAGATTATAAAGCATTATAGGCTCAATCCTATCAATGAAAAACATGTGCAAAAGAGACTCTCTGCGCATAGCTTGCCTCCTCCTTCAAGGAATGAGGGCTAAATTGCTTCCACAGGAGCAGCTTTCCTTCCCCTAAGCTCTGCAGAGGGTCTGGACTTTTGTCCAGGATCTCTGACCAGGGAAGACATGAGCAGTAGGCAGGATTGGACAGGAGGAGGCAAGATAGCCATGAGGCTAGGGAATGTATATTATCCTCCCAAGCAATGCTCTAGAGCTCAGGAAGGAAAAACTATATAACCTGGGGCCGTAACATATTTCTGTGGCCTCCAAACTGTAGGATCCACAAGAGAGATCCTGAGGATCCCTGCCTACTGTGGAAGCCCTATCAACATGACTGCATTGGAGCCATGCTGCCAGGGACTCTGTGTGTGTATGTGTGTGCACATGCCTGGATCGTATCCATACCAGAGACCTAGAACTTGTGCAGAGACTCAGGACCTCACATGGATGGCCCAGAACCCTGGGGGATCCACAGGGCTTGTAAGTGAGCCCCATGGTTTGTCCATGTCAGCTCTGCCTTTCTCCTTACACTTAGGGAGAAGACGGACTTAGGAGGAATCATCAGAAGGAAAAGCTGAGTGAAATTTCCTCCTTGTTACTGCCTCTCATTAGATTTCCCATGAATCATGTAAACCATGTCTCCAAAGAACACAGTACATCAAGACAAAAAGCAGGTCATATGGGTCAAAGGCAAAGTATTTTTGAATGTTTATTTAAATATAAAAAAGAAATAAATGGACTAAAAAAAAGCAGTACAATTTCATTATGAAGAGACATTTGATAAAGAGAGAGGCTTGCCAATCCACTTTTTTTCAATACTATATATGTGATGAAGGGTAGTCCAGTTTCCAAGCATAATATTAGTTGTATATGTCAGTTCTTAGGCTAGACATTTTTCCATGGCTGAAACTTCCCAGTTCTGATGAGCCATCTGTTCAGTGTTTCTCTCCAGTTAACTGTTAATCTGAGCAGTTAATAAGACAAGGCCAGATTCTGGGAGGTGCTAAGCACTTTCATCTCCTGACTGACTGCAAAAGCATTCACCATAATGGAAACTGAGGGTGCTCAGTGCCTCAAATGACCAAACCCTAAAAGCAAAACAGTATGTTTTGATTATTAGAAATAATATCATCTGCTCCTAGAAATGCTAGAGCAGGAGATAATGCCAAAGACTTATTCTTAATTAGATTGATTTGTCATTCTGCAAAGCAAACAAAGCCCTTTAATATTTGTGCAGTTCTACCCTACAATAAACATCACTTACAACCCGGCTGCCCACAGTGCCTCCAAAGTGTTCATTTTGAGTAGAACCCAGTTGACATATATCCCTATGTTAGCTATCCAGAATTACACTTGGTACTCAGAAATAGGACTTGAAAGTGTATTCATATATTTACACAATTTAAAGCAAAATATGGGAGCACATATATTAGTATCTCTTTCCCAGGACCCAGTTTGAACCATTTTGGTTTTGTTCAATAATAAGCCACTTATATTTTAGCCAACAAGCCTTTAGCACTATTTATCTGAAAAAGCATCTCCAGTTTACCAAGATAATGTAATAATGCTTTATTATTATTTTGCACAATGTATTTCCTGAGTAGAATATATTGACATTTGGGTGAGCAGTTAAATTTACATGTCATAAATCATTGTCTGAGTGTGAAGATTTTATTAGAGTAGATTAGCTGAGATATTTGAGTCATTCAGTTTTTAGCCCAGATATTAAAACTTTCTAAATGTATTGGGAAGACAAAAATGTGTTATGTTGGGGGTGGGGGGGAAGGGAAAGCCCATCCCATCCAACATATATAGCTATCTTAACACATATCTTAATTGTGTAGCCTGAGCTGAGTGGAAAATTGGTTGTCAGAGAAATAATTTGGAATACCATTCCTTAGGATACATACAAAAAACTTCAATTTCCAACACATATTCCTGAGGATAAACATGGAACCAAGAAAGAACTTTAAATTAGGCTAATAAAAGTAATAGGATAAAATTTAACAGCATTTTGTTACAGAGAGATAGTTGGGATTAACCATATCCCACTTCTCCTATCAGCCCAAATAAAATTAGAGGAATATTTTGAAGTCTCTTGAGGAATAAAGAAGAGCATGCTACTGGGAGAATATCAAACAAATAATTTAGAGTAGGCGGACTATGCATTTTCAGAGTATTAATTTGAGCCACCCAGGAAAATATGAGCATTTTTCAATTATCCATTTTCTAAATTACTGTATCTAGCTGCGGAATATGTATGATGTTTGAATAAGTTCTGGCTCCTATCTGAGATTTTAATGACTAAATATTGAATAAAATGTTTGTCACTTATAAGGAAATAATTCTGAACATAGAGCCATTTTGGATAATAGTAGTATAATTAAGAAAGACTTGAAAGGCTGCCACAAAAAAAGATGGAGAAAAGTTGTTCTCTCTTGCCACAGAAGTCAGGACAAGAGGCAGTGGGTTCAAACTAGTGCATAGCAGATTTAGATTACATTTCAGCAAAAACTTCCTAACTGTAAGAACAGTAGAACAATGGAACAGACTGCGTCGGGAGAAGCTTCTTCACTAGAGGTTTTGAAAAGGAGGCTGGGTTGCCATGTGTCTTGGACGGTTTAGACCCAACAAATCCTGCATTTTGGCAGGGGGTTAGATTTGATTACTCTTGCGGTCCCTTCTAACCCTATGATGCTAAGGGTGTATCAGTTTATTTTAAAACTTGAGACTGAACCTAATAAATCACAGATTTCTATTAAGTTTGGCAAAAAAAATTATAGAATTCAGGAGCCAAAAATAAATCATATTCTTCTTATACTGAGCAATTTTATGCTCAATATGGCCTGTTTGAATATCTGGGATGTCATAGTATTTTGAACTATTTGGATAAATGCTTCCACAGAAATAGCAAACAGGCAACACTACCTGGTGGTACGTCTGTAAAATTCAAAAGTCCAGTGATTCAGATCCATTTAACAATCTCTTAGCAGTCTTTATAAGAATAGGCCTAGGCACTTCAGTCAATTATTGTGTACCTCTCCTCTCTCCCTCCCCCCCAAAAAGAAAAACTTGTAGGAAACACCTTTGTTCTGCCCCATCTAAAGATCTTTCTGCATCAGGGGAAAGAACAACATGTTATTTGATCAGACAAAATGGCAGAATATTAAGGGCTCTCCTGTTATTGAAGAAGTACCTTTTTAAATAAAGACAATTGGCCGCTGTGTATCAAATTAGGGAGCAAATCTCCAAAGCTAATGCTTTACACAATATTTTAATGTTCAATTAAAGAGAGGTAGTGTGGTGGGTTGCCTGCCGCACACTAGCCAATTAGAGAGGGCCGTAGGGAGGCTGTACAAGAGGCAGCCAATTAGAGAGAGGCTGCAAGAAGCAGCCAATCAGGGCTGGGCTGGCCCATACAAGAAGGGCTGCAGGGCAAAGTGGCTTCAATAGCTGCCTGGAACCCAAGGTGGAAAGATCAGGCTCCTAGCGGGAGGAAGGGGTGCCAGCACCCTGGGCAGTGCAGTGCTTCTAGCAGCAATTGGGGGAAAGCTAAAGATGGCTCTGGGTTGGTTGCAGGAATTTTCAGGCAGTGGCCATGAGGCAAAAGAGAAGAGGGTGCTAGAGGCTGCCAGGAACTGGCCCAGGAAAAGGTACTAAGAGGTTGAAGGGGATACAGCACTTGCCTGTTATCTACAGGGTCCCTGGGCCAGGACCTGGAGTAGTGGGTGGGCTTGGATCCCGCCTCCTCACCACTGAGAAAGTGGCCAGACAATTGGCTGCAGTTGCCACTGAGGGAAGTTGGTGGATAGAGGACTGCAGTTCCCCTGGAAGGGTGGGAACATGGAGTGTGGCACAGCCGGAAGACTGTGTCCAGAAGAGGACACCGTAGTCCCTTGGAGTGACATGCTTCCTGGAGCAGAAGTGACGGCAGTCAAGACACCAACCTGTGGAGCTGATCTGCAAGAAGACCAGCAGGAGGTGATAGTGTGGTGAGTTGCAACCCATCACAGGTAGGTAGGAATTAGAGTTTTTCTTATCCTTCCTTAACTGAAATATTAGCATATTTCATATTTTCAGGAAGTATACCTTAGTTCAAACCAACAATAAAATTTCCGTCATAACTGGCACAAAGAGTTTATATATATTAGGGCTGTGTTGATTAATCACAGTTAACTCATGCAATTAACACAAATATTAATCGTGATTAAAACAATTAATTGTGATTAACAGCCGTTTTAATCAGTAGAATACCAACTGAAATTTATTAAATATCTTTGGATGTTTTTCTACATTTTTAAATATATTGATTTCAATTACAACACAGAATACAAAGTGCACAGTGCTCACTTTATATTATTATTATTTTATTATTATTATTATTGATTACAAATATTTGCACTGTAAAAATGATAAAAGAAATAGTATTTTTCAATTCACCTTATACAAGTACTGTAGTGAAATCTCTTTATCATGAAAGTTGAACTTACAAACGTAGAATTATGTACAAAAAAACCCCATTCAAAAACAAAAGAATGTAAAACTTTAGAGCCTACAAGTCCACTCAGTCCTACTTCTCATTCAGCCAATCACTCAAGTTTGTTTACATTTACAGGAGATTTACAGTGCAGATATTTGTAATAAAAAATAAATATAAAGTAAGCACTGTTTACTTTGTATTCTGTGTTGTAACTGAAATCAATATATTTGAAAATGTAGAAAACATCCAAAAATATTTAAATAAATGGTATTCAATTAATGTTTAACAGCGCGATTAATTGTGATTAATTTTTTAATCACTTGACAGCCCTAGTGTGTGTGTGTGTGTGTGTGTGTGTGTGTGTATATATATATATAATATATATATATATATATATACACACAATGATTAGTTAAAAGCTTTCATTTAAAGAGAGTTGGTGAATTACATTAAGAGCTGTCTTTATAAAAATAGGTCTATCTAATGATGTTTGGGGTATCAGAATCCTTTATTACTATACCACTTTAGATCTCTATGATAAATTTAGAGACAATGCTATTTTTCAATCACAGCCCTTTTGAGAGAGCTTGTAAACCTGTTCCCTGTGCTGTCAAATATTACCCTTCTACACAAATTCACTGATGGCCCCTGCTCGTTGAAAGAGAGCCTTTCAATTTTCTTCAGCTTCAAAGAAGTCCTTTAAACTTGGACAGTTGTTTGACAGAAACCTTGTTGCCTATAACCTTATTTAACATCTGTCAAAATGTCATTGTTAGAGTATTGTCTATTAGAATGCTGATGCCCTTTCACCCCTGGATAACTCTTTGTTTCTATGGCTGCATTGTTAACCAAAGTGAAACAAAATCAAAATCCTTTTAATTCTCAAGTTGTTGTTCTAATTCTTCAGAAATTACAGTTTCTGGCTGAACACAGAGGTACAGACTGTCCCCAGTGCTCTGATAATATCACAAAATTGCTTCTCCTTGTACAACAATTTGTAGCACAAGTAATATAACGTTATCTAATATATGTGGGCCTGACCCAAAGCGCATTGCTATCAATGAGTCTTTCCATTTATTTCACTGGGCATTGTATTGGACCTCACACTCCTGATTCAGCCAGGTATTTAAATATGAGCCTAACTTTTTTTTATGATTGTCTTGAAATAAGACTGTTCACTGATTCCACTCACATGCTCTGAGTTAGGCATGTGTTTGGGTAACTTGCTGAATTGGGACCTAAATGAATACTCCATATAAGGAAATAAACGCACACACATAATGTAATGATGTTTATGTTACGAAGTACTGTTGCAGAAGAGTGAGAAAATGGGCTCCCTTTGCCCCGTCTCCTACCCCACTTCAATCCCCATGCTGGGGCAGCCAGTAAACCAGTAGCTGACCATATATTTATAGGTATACACATGCTTACTTTTTAGTGATGGTGGAAGAGCACCACTTCTTAGTTCAAGCCCCAAACCATCCTTAGCTCAAGCCGAAATCACAATATAGAAGTACTACTGAGAACCCAACAAAGGTTCTGTGGTATTGCACACTTAGCCATGCTTTTACTGAAAAAGTTACCATGAATCCCACATTGCTGAATGTCTCAAGTCTCATTTTATTGAACATAATTCCTCAAATGTATTTTGCTGTGGTCCTCTGTTGGTTTTGCATTAGCAGAAAAAGCTTCGTCACATGCCTAAAATTAGGGGCGGTGAGATGACACTGCATCTAATCAGTTTTGACATTGTCTCTTGGAGCTTTCATGTATCTTCTGTTCCTCAAAGCTTAAATAAAAAGCAACAACCACAGCAAATTCATAGCAAAGTATAAAAAGCTACTAAGCAGCTAATGTGGTATACTTTAGTCATGCTGACTCACAGGTTGAGCCTTGATTATAAATGTAGACATTTTATCTTTACTTGTGCAATCAGAGATGGGCAAAAAAAAAATTGCGAAGATGTGAAAGCAAATGGAAAATGTATTTCTGCCAATTTTCAATAAAGCTAAACCTTGTGAAGCCTCATTAAACTTTTTCTACAAAACCAAAAGTCATTTTTCATAGGGGATAAATGGTTTTCTCTGCAGAAAATGTCAAACTTTCTCCAAGACAATTCAGAACGTTTGCTTGAGATAAATATATAAAAATGTTACTTGTTCCCCAGAACAAATTTGTCAGTTTATTGATGGGGGGGGGAGGGGGGAAGGTTTTTTACCAATGACAATGGTATGTATTTGCCTATGACCACTTTAAAAGATCTGTTTTACACAGCTCTAATTGCAATGTTGCAACCCTTTTGAATGCATTTTCATGGTCTCAGTGGTATTTTAGAGGTACAGTGAATATAAGATTGTTCCTTGCACTACATACCTGCATACTGAGGTTAGGAAATATGACATTCCCTCCCTGCAGGGGTTACACACCTGGCAGTGCAAGGTGGAGAGAAGCTTCCAGAGACCCAATAGCTCCTCTCCCATGCAGGTAGGTATGGAGGGGCAAGGTATAAGCAGTGCACCTGGGCCAGTGTGACAGGGGATGGAATTTGCAAGTGGTTTAGGAAAGTAGCAGATTACTTCCCCCTGTGTAAGAGGGGAAGGGAGGTCAGGCCTCCAAGAGTCACAATTCCCAACCTAATCTGCTCCTGAAGCAACAAAACTGCACATTGCCCCTTACTCAAAAGAAATTATAAGCGTATAATCTAGCCCATTAGAAGCATGTATTATAAAGCATAGGCAAATAAATATATTTGTTAGGCTTTGATTTTTTGTTTGCTTCATTAATGCATTATTTAAATTTAATATTATTTTTGTTGTGTGTGTATATATGACTGGCCCCTGCTCTTTCTGAACAGAATCCTTTCAAAAGACCTTCTTTGTTCACTTTAGCCTCTCAGTAGGGAACATTGCCCCCTTTAAAATCGTCACTTAAAATATCTTCTGTACACAGTTATCTTTTAGAGCTGGGAGAAAGGTTTGTCATTGACAAACTTACTAAATAAAACCAAAATTAGAACATAACTGATTGTTTATGAGACAGTTCTGGAACATCAGGTTTCAAAAGACAGTGATTACAATAGTGAAGAGCTATGCATATTTGTTTGACGATAATCATAAGTGCATTCTATTTACTATTTTTGGTAAACATTCCACATGCAAAAGCCATTCAATTCCTTGCCTGGTGAGGAGAGACTTTTATTTCTCTCTCGTTAACAAGCTGTGGTGTACTAAAGAGACAGTACATTTGAAAATAAATCATTCCGATTTCAGATCATTTTGAACAGATTTCTTCAAAAGGTTGTATTTTCTTATTTTTCTCAGTACAATCAAGGTTTCTCCACTCATACCTGGTTGAAATCAGATCATCTCAAAATTAGTCTACTGGAGCTATGTTATTTGTGAAGGACAAACAGGACATTACAGGAATTATTATTCTCAATATTTATAGTGCAGTAGCATCAAGTGGATTGGAGCCCAGTTGTGCTAGCTAGACATTGTACACTGTAAAATTAAAACATGGTCCCTCCCCCAAAGAGTTAGTATCTTACAAGAAGTATCATATATGCAATGTATAAAGGAAGTGCCAGCTACCATTATCTAGGCCTCAAACTAGTCATCATTACACGTCTGATGTTTTTTATTTTATTTTTTATAGGCACTGTGGCAAACAGGAGAGAATTGTAGACCTACAGATCAGGTCAGGAAAGGTGTTCCTTATAAACAAGGCATTGTGAAAGAAGGCAAATATGACTGGATATGAAGATGGGAGATGGGGCTAGAATCATTGCTGGAATAGAGGTGGCTGGGGACTGTTAGGATATAGATTTTCAGGCCTGCCTGTAAAGGCCTATACTTTAAGAATTTAGGTATATGTTTATCATTTAGCTAGTAACAGAGGTATACAAGAAAGAATCTGTGTAAGGGCCTTCTCTCACTGTGACAGTCTGAGGCCCTGTTCTTAGGCCAATGCCTTTGGCTAAGCAGAAGAGGCAACCATAAGCTGGGAAGCGTATAGTCACAGCCTCACATTCCAAATTAGTCAATAGGGCTGTTAGGAAGGTGATCCAATCTATCACCTCCAGAGAAAGGGAAGAGCCTAGAAGATGTAAAAGGAAATGTAGTCTGATAGTTTTCTGTCTGGTAAGAACTCACTTATCAATAGACACAGCTGGGAAACCCTTATGTCTTTATAGATGTAGTTGTGAAATCCTCACTTTTGTATTGTTTTGTCATTATAGTTCTCACTTTGCTATTGTTTATTTGCATGGTCTCTGTCTGGTTCTGTGATTGTTTCTGTCTGCTGTATAATTATTTTTGCTGGGTGTAAACTAATTAAGATGGTGGGATACAATTGGTTAGCTAATCATGTTACAATATGTTAGGATTGGTTAGTTAAATTTCAGTAGAATGATTGGTTAAGGTATAGCTAAGAATATTGATATGTAAATTGGGGCAAACAGGAAGTAAGTTGGGATTCGAAAATAAGGAAAAAGGAACTTGGATTTAAGCTTGCTGGAAGTTCACGCCAATAAACATCGAATTGTTTGCACCGTCGGACTTCGGGTATTGTTGCTCTCTCTTCATGTGAGAAGGACCAGCGAAGTGGGAGAGTGAAGGAATAAGCTCTCTAATAGGGACATATGGTAAGAGATAAGGCTGGAGCAGTTGGGAAGGCCCAGTTATGAAGGGCCTGAAAAGTCAGAACAAGAAGCTAGAACTTGATAGAGAGAAGGAAGTGGAGCTAATGGAATGGTTCAGAGAGAGGCGGCGATCTAGTCAGAGCAACTGGTAAGGAAGATGATCCTAGCTCAAGTAGCCATCAAATTTTGATATACCGAGGCTGAGAATGCTGTAGATGCAAACTCAGAACATTACAGACAGGAATATTTGGTTTAGCTATCAAATTATTTTCCTGAAAACAGCTTGGTCACCAATCTGTTACATCTGGGACATGTCCTTCTGCGTGGGTCTGTGACAGTTCTAAAAGCTAAGAATAAAGAACCAGTGAGAAGAAGTTCCAGCCCCTAATAAAAACTCCAAACTGATTCTTCCAAGGCTGAAAACATTTAGTTTAACTTAAACATAAATCTTACCCTTTTAGAAACTTATTTATATATCCCACATATACTTGTTAACAAAACACTGTCTAAATTGAGGTATACTCTAATGGTGGACATATTGTTCTGACAAAAAGGAATAATAATAGTTTGTATTAACTTATGCCACCATACATACAAAATTAACTAGTTACTTAAAAGGAATTGGCAGTCAGGCAATTTCCACACAAGCACATCAAAAAGAGTTTGTATGAATCAAGTGAGCATTTGGAAAACCGGGGCCTGTAAAACCCTATTCTTCCCCGCAGATTCTTCCCTCTGATTCATTTAAAAGGAAACGGGTTGTAGGCCTGGTCCTCAGCTCATATAAATCAGCACGGCTCTGTTGAATTCAGTAGATCTATGCTGACATATATCAGCTGAAGATCTGGACCTACATTTTTTAGGAGCTCATCTGTGCTAAGGTCCTACAGGAAATGTTATTTTACTTCAAAGGTCTTCGTGGAAGAACACTGATTTGGTCAAATTATTTTTTCTGCAGGCTGCATGAGAGAGAATAACTTAAGCATGTTAAATACAGATCCAAACCTGGCAGATGATCAGTCCTGTTGTTTCAGGTTTATATCCTTTATTTGTGAACCTTCCCTGAATTGGACTGTGGATGGAATCATGACTCATTCTGAACTAAAATGTTCTTTTTAATTGCTTGTGTTCATTCTAAAGTTTTAAATGCACAACCGTGAAAATGAGAGTATTTTTAGGCCATGGTGAGATGAAGCTTAAGGGCTGCACTCATGAACTGGCTAAAATTCACTAAAATATCCATGTTTATCAAACAGTAATTCATGGTGATAATCGTGTAAATGTTTGAAAGTTGCATCTAATTATTAACATTTTATTTTTTTTCCTTGTGGCATTTTATTTCCCAGTCTAAAATCAATAAATAAAATTAAAAGGCAAAATACTTTCACCAATCCATTATATCAGAGAAATAGCCAGCAATGAGTTTCTTTGTTAAGTATTGATGAGGACGGTACAACAAAGAATAATTTACAAATTCCCCTTGAAATAAAATAAATTAAATAATTAAATTTTGCAACTACAGTTTTATGCTTCAACACAGAGAAGTCTCCTCAAATCCTGAAGATATCTAGAGCCCTTTATAACCTTTTATAAATATAAATTGTTACTTTACAGATCACTTTACTGGCTGTGTGTACGTCTTTGCCCAAATACTGTACTTTATATAATGAACCCTCAATTCTTCTGGAGACAGAATTCCTTTTGCACACACAACCCTCAGATGCCTAAATGAATTACCAGGGTGTTGAAGTCTGTGGGAGTCACAGGTACTCAGGCCCTCTGACAATCAGGCCAGTTTCCAAAGCCAAGCCTTTAGCCATCCAAGAATTTTTTAGAGTTTGAATAATATACTCTATAACTGGGATGGAATAACTTTATCAAGGCTCAAGGTTCATTGAATACTTTATCTCTCTCAGGTATATCACTAAAGCTTTGTCTTTATTAGAAAAAGTTGTTGAGTTTAGGTAGGGGTTAGCTAATATATTCATAAACACTTTCCAGAAGAGGGGAGTGTGATGCCCCCCCGGGGTGCAACCTGGAACTGGGGTACAGCTGAGCCCTCTGTTTTACCAATTTGGGTTCCCTGTCACACTGTGACGTTGTGACAAGCTGCAAAGCCCTCCAAGATTGCCCTCCCACCAACATCCACAGGCAGGGGCCACACCCAGCTGTGTTCATGAGTGCTCTGGCCGGCCACTCATGAACTAATAAGAGAGAGGCTACCACCAATCAGGAAGTAGAAAAAATACCATGAACCAGATAAAATAAATAGTGAACAGTCATGCTCAAAGTAAAGTTTGTGAAAAATAAACAGGCTGAAATTTGTTTACATAAAATATTTAGCAAATACTTGTGAATAATGACAGGTTTCAGAGTAGCAGCCGTGTTAGTCTGTATTCGCAAAAAGAAAAGGAGGACTTGTGGCACCTTAGAGACTAACAAATTTATTTGAGCATAAGCTTTCATGAGCTACAGCTCACTTCATCGGATGCATTCAGTGGAAAATACAGTGGGGAGATTTATATACATAGAGAACATGAAACAATGGGTGTTACCATACACACTGTAATGAGAGTGATCACTTAAGGTGAGCTATTACCAGCAGGAGAGCGGGGGGGAGGGGGCGGGGGGGAAGCGGAACCTTTTGTAGTGATAATCAAGGTGGGCCATTTCCAGCAGTTGACAAGAACGTCTGAGGAACAGTGGTGGGTGGAGGGTGGGGAATAAACATGGGGAAATAGTTTTACTTTGTGTAATGACCCATCCACTCCCAGTCTTATTCAAGCCTAAGTTAATTGTATCCAGTTTGCAAATTAATTCCAATTCAGCAGTCTCTCGTTGGAGTCTGTTCTTGTTGGAACTTGTTGGAGTCCTGAAGTTTTTTTGTGAAGAATTGCCACTTTTAGGTCTGTAATCAAGTGACCAGAGAGATTGAAGTGTTCTCCAACTGGTTTTTGAATGTTATAAATCTTAGTGTCTGATTTGTGTCCATTTATTCGTTTACGTAGAGACTGTCCACTTTGACCAATGTACATGGCAGAGGGGCATTGCTGGCACATGATGGCAGATATCACATTGGTAGATGTGCAGGTGAACGAGCCTCTGATAGTGTGGCTGATGTGCTTAGGCCCTGTGATGGTGTCCCCTGAATAGATATGTGGACAGAGTTGGCAACGGGCTTTGTTGCAAGGATAGGTTCCTGGGTTGGTGGTTCTGTTGTGTGGTGTGTGGTTGCTGGTGAGTATTTGCTTCAGGTTGGGGGGCTGTCTGTGGGCAAGGACTGGGCTGTCTCCCAAGATCTGTGAGAGTGATGGGTTGTCCTTCAGGATAGGTTGTAGATCCTTGATGATGTGTTGGAGAGGTTTTAGTTGGGGGCTGAAGGTGATGGCTAGTGGCATTCTGTTATTTTCTTTGTTGGGCCTGTCTTGTAGTAGGTGACTTCTGGGTACTCTTCTGGCTCTGTCAATCTGTTTCTTCACTTCCGCAGGTGGGTATTGTAGTTGTAAGAATGCTTGATAGAGATTTTGTAGGTGTTTGTCTCTGTCTGAGGGGTTGGAGCAAATGCGGTTGTATCGTAGAGCTTGGCTGTAGACAATGGATCGTGTGGTGTGGTCTGGATGAAAGCTGGAGGCATGTAGGTAAGTATAGTTGTCAGTAGGTTTCCGGTATAGGATGGTGTTTATGTGACCGTCGCTTATTAGGACCGTAGTGTCCAGGAATTGGATCTCTTGTGTGGACTGGTCCAGGCTGAGGTTGATGGTGGGATGAACAACGCTTCCTCAGCTGTCGTCCCCTAATGCCCCTACTCTACTTGCGCTACATTGATGACATCTTCATCATCTGGACCCATGGAAAAGAAGCCCTTGAGGAATTCCACTATGATTTCAACAATTTTCCAACCCAATGGAAAACTTCCCATTGATTTAAGTGGGCTTTGGATCAGACCTTTTAAGATCCCTGATAATTCAGCCTTGTCAATGCCATGGAGATATATAATGTTATTAGTTGGTCCAGTTTAAAATAATTAAAACTCATGGCTGTGAATATTTAAATGTTTAATGTTACATTTTTAAAACTGGAATTTTACGGACAGATATTTTTTTAAATTGCTAATAAAAAGTCAGTATAGGAAGTAAACTCTTATATGTGATTCCATTTCTCAATCACTAGACTCTTCGTATGGCTGAAGAAAATCACCCTGGCCAGCAACTCCAGATGTTTAAGTATGTACTGAAAGTTTCTGGAGCTCCTTTTCTAAGTACCTGAGAAACATTGTATCTTCAGCACATTGACATACAGATGCACTGAGGTGCATGAAGTGTGAAAGGCACAAGACAAAGACTCAGAACCTTTGTAATTTTTGCAACTATGTCTTTCTTTCTTTCTTTCGCTGTTTAATAATTACTTCACAATGAGTTGATAATTCAGAACCAGTGTATGACATACTAATAACAAGTTGGCAACTAAAAGGTAATTCTCTGTCACATCAATACAATACCTAATGCAAAATCAGATTTTTATAAAACAAGTAACTTTGAAGTCTGGGTGATGCAGTGAGTTACTAAATTCTCGCTTCCGAAGGGACAAGTTCCAATGAAAATAATCTTTGCATTTGTATAGCACCTTTAACCGGAGGATCTCAAAGCTCTTCACAAACACAAGAAAATACTGTGGCCTGTAAGTGGCAACAGTTCTTTCTGTGCAAGGCGTTGTGAGATAGATAGTTCAGCCCCGCTGTCAGGTGGAATGGTGCACCATTGTGAGGAAACATGATCTTCAGCTGCAGAGGTAGGGGAGAATCTGAGGTGAAAAGGTGGGTGAAGAAGCAGAGTGATAGGTGAGAGGAGACATTACTGAATAGCAGGGGAAGTATAAAAGGGGGAAAGCATCAAAACAGCAACAGGTGAAAAGAGGCGGGGAAACAACAAAATATGGGGAAGTGGAGGAGAGAATGCTGCTAAATCCTATAAATGGGAGAAGAAAAGGTAAAGAGTTTTTTTTCTCCCAAAGAAATAAAAAAGTAGAAATACAGTAAAAGGGGAGAAAAAATCAACAAATAGCCAAAAGAAAACAGAACAGAAGGAGAGGAAGAAAATGGAGGCAGGAGACCAAGAAGGAGAGCAAGATAGATGGAACAGAAAAAAATAATAAAAGAAAAAGCAGTGGGGGGAAAAACCACATGTAGCTTTTAGATTAGCACTGTAATCTTCATGTGTATGGCATTCCTTATGTTTTTAGTGTAAGTTTAATTTGGTTGTGGCAGCCATGATGCTGCAAAAGGAAAAAGTGCAATCTGAGTGAACAGACCAATGATTTCCACCCACCTTCACAAAACGAATCCACACTCTTCTTCAGGCTTGCCTCTCCTTAATAGCAGCTGTTCAATGTGTTTAGTGATGTTAAGATCTAGTCAAGTGTCAGCCATTCATTTAAGACCCGCAAGTTATGTGATTGTGACCTGAACAGGGACAATGCTATATGCAACAATTCAGGAAGGCTTCAGCTAAATCCCTGATCATAGCATTTCTGAGTATACTACTGCAGACCACTATCATGTTGAAAAATGTCATAATTTATGATACCTATTGTATGTAAGCTCTATGTAAGTAAATGTAAATCAATATTTTTTGAATAGGCAATTATGATGCAGATTGAGCATCACGTCATCGTCCCTCACAGAAGACTAGGATAAGTGGTGCAAGTAGATTTTAACTCTTACTGGTATGGTACCGACCCCAACCTCACAAAAAATGTTCCTTGACTAGAACCCTGTGCAGATAAAAATTTATATCCGTGGATGTGGATATCCATGGATAGAAATTGGTATCTGCTGAACCGCAGGGCTCTCTTGGGAACCGCAGCAGCGAAAGGAGCAGAACATGGGGGCATCGCTCCCAGGAGCCAGCGCCCCGCCCCCAACCCTGTCCTCCAGTGCAGCTGTACCCCTTCCAGCCTCACCCCCAGACCTGTCTTCTGTCGGAGCTGTACAGACCCTAGACAGGAGACACAGCTGTGTGGAAGGGCTGGGGATGGGGCTGGGAGCAGTACAGCCACGACGGAAGAGCTGCTGACATGGGGCGCTGGCTCCTGGGAGCAGTGGTCCCATGTTCTGCTCCTTTTGCTACTGCGATTCCTGGGAGATCCGTGCGGTTCAGCGGATACCGACTTCTATCCATGGATATCCGTAAACATGGGTATAAATTTGTATCTGTGCAGGGCTCTATAATTCATTCTTGAAAATGTGTGTTAAGTCTTAATGGTACGGCATACCTCACCATACCAGATTACTGGCACCACCTACTATGAGACTACCAACTGCATAGGAATCGAAAGAATGCACGACTGTCCTGAAGTGTTTAAACTTTGGCATCTGCCTGCTGTGAACGAAACTAACTGGTTTATTTTCTACACAAGGAAAGCACTTGAGTGTAGTGATGTTGCACTAGTTCCTTACAGCTAGTAGCTCGAATTTTAAGGTGTCACTAAAAGCAATGAGACAGATTTTTAGAATGGGAAGAGAGACTCAGACAAGGAAAGGCAAGTGTGGCCTAGAATGTTTTATTTCTTCTCTTTGGGGCAGGTGGGCGGTGCTTATGTTGGTATCTCAAACAAAGATTTGGATTTGAAACAAAGATTCTTTGAGGTGCCAAGAGTTAGATGCTGTCTATGAGATCTGAGCTTCAACCAAAACTCAGACTGGAAAACCACCATTTTGGGGAGTGTTAGGAATATGGACCTGGATCCAAATTTCACAGCTGCTCCCTATCTCTCTATATGCCCCAGATCTAACCATGCTTAAAATATGGGTAATTCACAATCCAGATACAGATCTAAATTTTGGTCTAAAACTAAGCTTTCTCTAACCAGTGGGTTCCCATGTCATAAATGTATTTATTCATCCCTGTACCTGTATGATAGTATTAGGAAAAACAGCTATCAGACATTGATCTGTATTGTCAATCTATCACTGTCAAAAATAAAATGTTGCCAATCCAGAACTGAAAAAATAAAACTTCAGAATGATTAATCGTAAATGTAATTAAAGTCTAGTTGGTCCTCATCAGTCCTCTTTTATCTCTATGAATGTGGGTTTCACATATATTGGTTTACAGCTAACACTAGACATTTCCCAAATATTTAAGTGGAAGGACCTCATTCATGATAGGCTAGGCTAGGTTGAACGTATGAATGTAGCTTTGCAGATGCTTTATTTGCACTAAACAGTCCCAATCCTTTCTTTAAATATTTGAATAAGCATGATTAGCATTTTCATTTGGCAAGGGAAAATGTTGAAACTAAAATGGAATTTATCTCATCTTGGGCATTACAGAAATTAATCTGCAATTATTCTTCAAGTTCCTATAGAATGTATTTTTCAAGCTCCTTTCATTGATTATTATTGTGATATCTGCATATATTTAATTCTGGTTGATTATGAAGTTGCAGGTCATGTAAGGGAATGGCCAGAATCTTTAATAGAAAACCTTTTTTTCCAACCTTTTATATTTTTTGTTACAGAACTTTAAGCTGCTCAAGAATCAATGTAGTAGCCAAAGTAATGTATTTTGCATAAATGCCTAAGCGATAGCAGTTTTAAAATTGAAAAGCACAATTTGCAAGAAAAATACTGTTTTCCTTTCATAAGTAAACCTGTAATTAATTTTTCAACCTACTATCAAACTATTTACTTACTACAGCTCGTGGTATACAGTTTTTTGTTTGGCTGGGATTCTTTAGCATGGTAAGTTTAACAGCTGCAACTTTCTAAAGAGTACATTCTTTCAAAAATCAGGTTTAGCAATGAACACTGCTGTGTTCATGATGTGTTGCTTTTGCTGAAAGCAAAATGAAATGGAAATGGGGAAAAGGAGTTACTTAAAACAAACCTATAGGTGATCTAATTGCTTGTTCATCAGTTTTCACTGCACAATGAAAAGGATGTTGGAAGCCTAGTGATGTATTTTGTAGCAGAGTCATAGGCTCATTACTTCTCACTGAAGTAAATAGTTAAGCTTCCGTTGACTTCAATGGCAGCAGGAGAAGTTTCATTCTTGTCCTGGCATGGAAATTTATCAAAAATACACCAATAAGGTTGTTAACTATGTCATATGCTTGAATACTGAAAAACAGTTGAATGAAATAAAATATTGTAGTTTTCTTCAAAACCATTTCTCTTCACAGCAACCCAACATTAACCCAAATACAAAATGCTATGGGGAAAAAAAATCCATATTTAAGGACAGAAATCAGAAAACTGTATTTTCCATATGTGAAATAGAATGACTGGTTAAATTTTTTACATATCCTTTTGAAATGAAGATGTACAGAAGCATATGGATTCAAATAATAAAAACAGATTCTGGGTCTCTCCCTGCAGGTAGGTTTGCTTGGTGCAGAACAATAACATAGGCATCATTTCCTAGCTTTTATAGCAGTAACTCTTGTGGCATTTTGATGACCCACATAAAATTAAGTCAAACTTGGAAGCTGTCCTGACTTCAGAAAAGCTTCAAGTTGTTATTTCAAAGGAAATTAATTGTTGGGGGAAAAAACAAAAAAAATTGCTTAATTGAGGGATGCGTACTGCAATAGCTATATGAATCTAGAATTAGCAGCTTAATAAAGTACACTTCTAAAAAGCCTGGATACTTAAGATACAACTGAACAGAGTCTTATTCTTTTACATGGACATCTGTCTCTTATATCTATTTTTTTGAAAAAAAAAAAACCAAAATTCAACTCCCCTGGTTGTGCATCACATTTATTTTAGGAATACACAGATCACAAGAAATAGCAGCAGATTCAAACCAAAATACAAACAAAGTAAAAAAAAATTAGCACTGTCAAATGATTTAAAAAAATTAATTGTGATTAATTGCAGTTTTAATCACACTGTTAAACAATAATAAAATACCATTTATTTAAATATTTTTGTAGGTTTTCTACATTTTCAAATATATTGCTTTCAATTAAAACACACAATACAAAGTGTACAGTGCTCACTTTGTGTAATTTGCAATAAAAATAATATAATCTCTTTATCATGAAAGTGCAACTTACAAATGTAGAATTTTTTTGTTACATAACTGCACACAAAAACAAAACAATGTAAAATGTTAACGTTTACAAGTCCATTCAGTCCTACTTCTTGTTAAGCCAATCGCTAAGACAAACAAGTTTGTTTACATTTACAGGAGATAATGCTGCCCGCTTCTTATTTATAATGTCACCTGAAAGTGAGAAAAGGCATTTGCATGGCACTGTTGTAGCTGGCTTTGCAAGGTATTTACGTGCCAGATATGCTAAACATTTCTATGCCCCTTCATGCTTCAGCCACCATTCCGTTTGTAAGTTGCACTTTCATGGTAAAGAGATTGCACTATAGTACTTTATGATGTGAATTGAAAAATACTATTTTTATCTTTTTACAGTGCAAATATTTGTAATCAAAAAGAATATAAAGTGAGCACTGTGCCCTTTGTATTATGTGTTGTAATTGAAATCAATATATTTGAAAATGTAGAAAAATATCCATAAATATTTATAGCAAGTTTAAATTGGTGCTGTAACTGTTTAACAGTGCGATTAAAACTGCAATTAATTGCAATTTTTTTAATTGAGTTAATTTGTTTTGAGTTAATCGCTTCGCCAATTGACAGCCCTAAAAAAAATCCATAACAGCATCAGAGTACTTTAACAGCTAATCATAGAAGAACTGTCAATTTTTTGATAAATTATTTCAGTTATTTTTTTCACCTTCTTTGTGGCAGGTGACACTTCACATAGTCATATGAATATATGGTATAATTTCCCAAGGCACAGCTTGAGCCAAAGGAACTTTGTGATCAGAGAAAGAGGGGAGGCCAATATATGTATTAAAATGGTATAGCGAGCTCAAGAGAATCACAGAGATGGTTTAGTATTCATAAACAGACTAAATCTGAATTATGCTAAAACTGAATATATATATGAATATGCTTTAAAATTGCTCTTTGACTTGTAGATCTCCAACAAGAGTTGTCACAGAAGACACCTGCTCTTAATAGACAGAAAAATAGACATTATGTTCAGTGCAGATGTTTTTGTGCATGTAGAGATTGACACTCAATTGACCGAGAGGCTGTTACTTTTAGGGGAACGATTTGTAGTTATAGTATTCATTTAACCACAACTACACATCAGTGTCCTCTCTGCAGAGAAATGTTGACTTTTTAGGTACTAGTTATATATTGAGGGTTTTGTGAGAAAATAGTGCAGTACCAGAGAAAGCATTGATCCCATTCTGATTATATAGGGACAAATTATTCCTGCATAGGGGGCAGAAAATTCCGTGAGTTTAACTTGTGGCGTTTCCACCCTGTTACATAACCAAGGCTTGTCACACTGTAGACCTGAGGGGATTCAGCCATTGCAAACCACAGATCAGTCTCAGCAGATCCCCAGATACCCGTTCCATCAGTACAGAAGCTCTGTGCCTCCGTGTTCTATGTGACAACAGTAAAGACTCTCAGATGGAGCCATTTTGTTCTAACACTGAACAACAAACATTCTTTAGAATAAAAAATGTCTGTTCTCCCTGATGCTACTCTGAATCTTTGCATCATTGTAGAGTTCCTATTCAGATCTCAGCCTCTCCGACCTGGCTTCCTGCTACAGCTCTTGAGAAATAGCACACACATTCTCACATCTGCACCCTCCGTGTTTTTCCTGTGTAAGTAAACAATTATTTTTATCAACAAATTAATTATAGTACCAAGATGAGTCACCAGCTGCATCACCTATGCAGATGTGGTCAGCTCCTAGCCTTGAAGAAGGTTTTGTCCAACCAATTCATGTGAGAGAATGCATTCCATAAATAACAGTAACAGTGAATAGTCTTTTAGCAACTCCACAGCATGAGCTGAAATCGTATTTTGAAAAAGAGTCATTAGACTAGCTAAGCATTCTGAGATGCTGTATTGTAATTTATAGTGCATTTAGAGTTGGAACTGTTCAGGCTAATAAGCTCTCAAATGATTGTATAGCCTATTGTGAATTAAAGAACAGAAGTAGACTACATGAAGCATATCAGATAGGAGAGAATTAATTAACAGAAGATCCAGATATTACAGTGGAGCTGAATAACATGGTTTATTTAGCTAATTCTTTAAAAATTATCATTATATAGTGCAGAAGAACAAACCGCATCCAGAAAAGCAGCTGTTCAGATTTATTTTAGAAAGGCACGAACAATGACTCACTGGTGCAGTATTTATTGAAATGTAATACTACAAAACTGTATGGATTGAGAGAGCATTGTAAAGGAGTTGGCAAATATTCTAAGGGGCTGAGTCACAACAGTCAAACTTGTCATACTGATGATTTTTTACAAAGATAATCAGTTTAAAGCAGCTGTTGATATCCACATAACCAATCCAGTTGTTAGTTAAAAAATCATTAGGCTACACACATTTTTAGAAGGGGTACAAGTGTTTATTAGAGACCGTTGTATGAGGATTAGTAAATCCATGGCACTAGTACTGAATTGTTACTGAAGTACTGCTATAGCTTATAAAACAATTTAAAAAACTATTATTTTGATTTACATGACACATACCTAGATTAATAGTAGTCTGTGGGCTGCAATAGATAAAATATGGGCCTGATCTTCAGAGGTGTTGAGCACCAGCAGCTCCCGTGGACTTCAAATGGAGTGGTGACTACTCAGCATTTATGAAAATCAAGACACATTTATTCAGGGTGGTAGGGTGTTACCTGGGACTACTGTTTATTATGCAAAACTATGCTTTCTGTGGTCGTGTTGTCCTCCCAACACACACACTACCAACTGCGTTGGCAGTTTCAACCACTTGTTGCGTCTTCTCAGACTTTCTTTTTGATTTATTGTTTGTTCAGCACAGACTGGGAATCCTACCACTACCATAATACAGAAGAATAATACATTCCTGAACAACTGGGTCAGTAGTGGCTGATGGTCTGATTCTTAATATGAACTGATTCCTGTGTTATGGAGCAACTTACAAGTTGAGACAATCCTTATGAAACTGATGTGGAATTTTGGAACATTAGTAAGGTAACACGGGAGTTTGTGGATGCCAGGACTACAATACGTACTTCTCAATATCATGGTTTTATGACATTTTCATACTAATTGCTCCATCCTCTACTGTCCCTATCATCAGCATTACTAGATTCCAGGGGTGATGGAATATAGACTGGTTCTGCAGGGGTTAGTGAGAGTGTTGGCCCTATTATTGCCCTGTGCTGGCCATTTTACATTGTTAGACAAAGTGTCTGAGGCTAGATACAGCCCATGGCAATGAGCATCCCAGCCTGGGTTGAGAGACTTGGGGTAGTGGGGCTCACACAGACACTCTAAAAATAGCTGTGTCAACAGTGCTTTGGAGTTGCATCTTGGGCTGGAGCTCAGGTAGTGAAGCCTAGGGAGCAGAGTGGGCTTCATAGCCCAACCTCCAACTTCAAAGCTCTTTTTACACAGCTATTTTTACAGGCTAGCAGGAGCCTTGCTACCCTGAGTCTGTTGAGCTGGGCTGGGAGGATCACCGGTGTGGACATAGCGCCCTGAGCAACATATCAATTTAAGCGGTAGTGTAGACCTGCCCTAATTTTTTCACAACGGCAAAGTAACTGGGCTTTACACTGGTGTAATGTGCATGCATGTGGGTGGAGCTGGAAAGTAAACTCCATCCCTCAACAAATCAGGGGCAGGGTGTAGCTCAGACCTGCTGACCACTCCCACAACCCTACATAGTCATGGCCCTTCCAAAGCACTTGTGATGTGTACGTCAGAGACATTTCATCCACATAAACATGGACCCTCCCTGCACCCGGGCCAGTGTGAAGATCCCCAGCAATGTGGCTGCACAGCCACAATCTAAGACTGTAGTGGTCTTGGGGGCCATGCCCCCCATTTCCTTGTGAGGGTGAAATTCACCCTTAATGTGAAGTTTAAGTAGGGCACAGGACTTTAGGCAAGACATCTGGACAGACCTGAAATTTCACCTTAAGCAATTTCTCCCAGCCAGCAGACACCACAATTATGGTGCCTTACAAGGTGAAGGGTCAATTCAAAATACACAGTAGAGGGTAAATATTAGCTCCAGAGTGAAGTTGGGAGGTAAATAATTAAAGACCCTGTAAAACAGAGAAACATTTTATCCAGTTCCTTTCCAGCATGTGGACTGGATTCTATCTACTTAATCTGAAAGGGCTAAATCACATCATCTTACTGCATTTGAAACATGCTGACAACAAGGCTTTGTTAAGAAAAAGGAAACAGTGCCACCTAACTGGAGAAATTGCTGTTTTTCATCTTTAAAGCTGCACAGATTAATATTTTATGTTTCAACAGGTTTTTTTATTCAGGTAGAACCAGTTAATTTGTAATCATTTTTAAAGGTGTGTGTTTTCAGTAACCAGCTTTTCTAAAGTTTCACTAGGGGCATAGATGCTGAAACTAGGGGTGCTGGAGGTGCTGCTGCACCCCCTGGCTTAAAGTGATTTCCATTATATACAGGGTTTACAGTTCGGTTCAATGGCTCTCAGCACCCCCTCTATACAAACTGTACCAGAGGGAATGCAACAGAAGTGTTCCATAGTCCAGCGTTTTTCAAAGTTTGGGTCGTGACTGCGTCACGGCATGTAAGGCACTGGGTCGCTCTGGTCAGCACCGCCAACCGGGACGTTAAAAATCCCGTCAGCGGCGCTGCCTGGCTAAGGCAGACTAGTGCCTACCTATTCCAACACCACGCTGCGCCCTGGAAGCGGCCAGCATCAGGGCCAGCTTCTAGACAGGAAGGCCATGGAGCTCTGCATGCTGCCCCCACGCAAAGCACCGGCTCCACACTGGCCGATGGGAGCTGGGGGGGGCAGTGCCGGACCTGCTGCTGGATGCTTCAGGTGCTGCACGGTCTGAGGTGCCAGGACAGGCAGGAAGCCTGCCTCTGCACCCTGGCTGCGCTGCTGACCGGGAGCTGCCGGAGGCAAGTCCGTGCCCCAACCCCATGTCCCAGTCCCCTGCCCCAGCCCTGAGCACCCCCCCCCCAAACCCGGAGTCCCTTCCTGCCTCCCAAACCCCTCATCCTTGGCCCCACCCCAGAGCCTGCACCCCCAGTCCAAAGCCCTGAGCCCCTCCTGCACCCCAACCCCCTGCCCCAGCTCAGAGCCGCCTCCCACACCCTGAACCCCTCATTCCTGGCCCCACCCCACAGCCTTCACCCCACACCACAACCCTTTGCCCCAGCCCTGAGCCCCTCCCACATCCCAAACCCCTCATCCCCAGCTCTGTTGGGTCACAGGCATCAACAATTTTCTTCAACTAGGTCCCCAGAAAAAAAGTTTGAAAACCACTGCCATAGGCCACACCACAGCAACTCAAAAATTGCTTTGCATTCTTGAGGCAATCTGTTTGTGCAGGAATTCCATTTAGTTAGCAATGGGCGTAAATGAAAACCCATAGACTTTGGCGCGGAGCTCAGAATGCAAATACTCTCTGTTCAGCTGTATCCCTAATTGTCATGTACTGAAATGGGCATATTTTGGAAGCTGTATTTCTGAAGAAGTAACATAGTCTACCAAAGAGAAAGATCATGGTGATGATTAAAAAACAAACAAACAAACAAAACCAGGCATAACTAAACAACAACAAAAGTACTAGTGATTTTGAGTGCCTTAAGGCATCTTAAAGGGACCTGCTTTTCAGAAGGTGAGGGCTCAACGCTTTCTGATAATCAGGCCCCTTTAAGGTATTTCTGGTTGTGCACCCCAAAATGAATGCATCCAGAATCACCACTCACTTTTTAATATCCTGACCTATATGCACACCTTTTGCTTCAGCTGTTTCCAAAAGTAACTCCTCTTCTTAAAATCATCCCTTGTGAATTCAGGGAAGCATAGACTAATATGACTAGCTGCCTCAGTAGTCTCCGTTTGCTTGTAACAGTCCTGCAACTGGAACAGTGTGTGATGATCATCACACTATTTTCTAAGTTGAGCTAAAATATTACTAGTGAAGGGTGAACCCAATGTTTAGGATTTGGGTTTGATTCAGTGTGATGTTTACCCAAAGCTTGACTGAATTTTACACATCTATGGACTAATTTCCTCCAAAAGGTTCTTTCTGTCACTGAAATCTTCTTGGGGAAACCAGGTATGACCATGAGAAGAGGAAATACAGCCCTCTGTCCCCTCCATTGATATGCCCTTATGGGAAAGTCCAACAGAAAATGATACTTTTTATTGTTTTTGTGTGTTATAGCATGTAATAGGGAATTATATCCCTGCTATCCAATTCTATAGGCTGTTTCAAAAAATCTGCAAAACAGATATAATTCTTTATCAAATTTCAGGATTTTAAGTACTCTACACATATATATATTACATTTCTGTAGAACCCCACAGATTATATCCCTATTAAATTCAATAGGATTTTTCCCTAAGCGTGAGAATTAGAGTGTTAAGGGAAACTAAAGAGTGGCTCTCCCTACTTTGTGTCTTGGAGGTTACTCTTTCTAATCTCACTCTGGCCCCCCAAAAAGGAGAAAAGAATGACTTCTGGACAATTCCTTGAACTAAAAGCCCAACTGAATTTTGCAGGAATTGGAAGCCAAACAGTTGTTCCCTGAAGGAGAAATCTGCTTCACAAATATTTCCCATTGCTAGGGGAAGGGTAAATGGTGGGTTGAGCAAAGTGATCAGGCATAGTGGATCAGCATCTTGTGAAACTTCATCATCTTCTGGCTTAAAAGGGGAATTGGAATTAAAAAACAGATTAATTCAATAAAAAAACTAGACTAATCACATGCATGTTAACTTCAATGGCTTTTACAAGCTTGTGAATTCTGATGGTGAACCAAAATATTTATTTACTACAGTATCTATTTTCTCACACATACTTGACTCAAAGGCCAATTTAAAATATTGCACACATAAGTACGTGCACACATACATACAGTTTATGCCCAGAACTTCTGCATTGAAACATACAGTGGTGATTTTTATGACCTGCAGTTAAGATTGCAATGATTTTGGTCTAAGATTGTGATTGTATCTGAAAAGTCAACAACTCTAGATATTTTTCCCATACAAACCATATACTCATAGATTTTTAAGAACAGAACGGATCATTATGAACTTCTAGTCTGACTTCCTATATAACACAGGCCATGGAATTTCACCCAGTAATTCTTGCATCAAGACCAACATTTCTGGCTGAGCTAGAAAGATAGCCAATCTTGATTTAACTACTTCAAATCATCCACCGCATCCCAAGGTAAGTTTGTGCCAAAGGTCAATTACCCTCACTATTAAAAATATGCACTTTATTTCTAGTCTGGATCTGTCTAGCGTCAGCTGTACTCATTTTTATTAGACTCAACCTTTTACAGTACCAGGGTTTATTAGATATTGCATCTAGTCATGTCATAATGTCATTCATATATAAAAATACAATTTCATTTTAATGTTCAATACCTTTAGATTAATATTAATATGTTGAAGATCTTATCCCTCTGTGCAGCAGTACAAGTCTATGTACTACTAGGATATACACCTACCAAAAGGACAAGGAACAATAATGAAAGCATATTTACAACAGCTATTCCAGCAGAAAGAAAGCTGTGAAAAAAATCCGAATTTCATTCCAGTAAAACACAAGTTACATACAACAAACATAGGTTTTTAAACCACACAAAAGGAGGACTTCATACTCTACGCACAATGTCACCCTAAATGTTTTATCAACAATCCCACCCATTTCAGAACTAATACAACTAAATGTATCACAAAATAAGCTACATTGTTATAGTGATTTCAGAGTAGCAGCCATGTTAGTCTGTATTCGCAAAAAGAACAGGAGGACTTGTGGCACCTTAGAGACTAACCAATTTATTTGGGCATAAGGAAGTGAGCTGTAGCTCGTGAAAGCTTATGCTCAAATAAATTGGTTAGTCTCTAAGGTGCCACAAGTACTCCTTTTCTTATTGTTAGTGTTTTCCCATAAAACTCTTGTAAGTAAATTGCTTTAGTACTTGTGTATATCTTGTAATTTTTAAAGTGTTTTCATCTCTGACACCAAGGCACAAAACTTTATTTTTTGAGCCAATATGTCAATTAAATTGATTTAGGGTGATTACCTCCATGTCAATGAAATTGTAAGGAAAAAAGAAACATAAGGGACAAAGCTTATTTTTGTACTACTTTGAAAAGTGCCGGTGTATACATGGCATCTTCTGACTCATCAGGTGTTCTCCCTGAGTATTCAGAGTCATGTTTTCTCACTTTACCCATTGAATAAGTTTTACTCTTCTTTATTCCTGTTAAAAGCTCATGCAGTCTATGGTGCAATGTGTAATACGCTCCATGCATAAACAGCTGAATAAGTAGTCAGCTATACTGGGCATTCGCTGAAGTTTCCAAGAGACCTTTAAGGGCAACCCCACGTGAAGCACTTTGCTGATAATCTAATCTGAAGGTGACAAAGAACGTAACTTGACCTTACTTTCATCCAAATCACACTCTTGACCAGACACCAGAAAAGCTAGGGGCTGATGGAATGGAGATGTAGGGCTGCGTACTACCAAGCATACTGCTAGGTATTCTGAAGACACTGCACCCAGGCTGTCTGTCTATCTCCCCTACTTAACAAGAGGATGATAGAGCAGAAATCTGCTGCACCCCACCTGGCAGAGCCATTGCAACAGATGTGCAATTGCCCAATACTAAACTCTGAGTCCTCTCAGAGAGAAAATAATGGAGCCTTACCAACACACTCTGTCTACCTCTCCCTGAGTCAGCAAAGGCATGCTGAGAACAATTCTGGTGTGTGTGTGTGTGTGTGTGTGTGTGTGTAGGCAAGATACAGAAGTATTGGGTGATTACTGCTTTCAAATTCTCCAGAAAGGTCCAGCAGGATGAGTGTGCCTATACTTCCCTTGTCTATGCACAGGAGATCCATCTGAGTAACAAATGCTGTGTCTGTACTATGGCCTGGTTTGAGGCCTGACTGAGAAGGATCCAGGTTACTAGCACTGAGAACAGTCACTAGAGACTTGTTTTGTTTTGCTTGCTAGGTTCTGGATTAGATTGCTTCAAAAAGAGAGATTAGTCACTAGGCAGTGGTTTGTGATTTTTTTCTAAATTTGTTTGTTTTTATTACTGATTTGGCTAATATTTTCAAAGACATGATACCTAGACTACTGTCAAAAAATCTACATTATGTGGATGTATTCTATCAACTTTTTATAATGCATGCCTCTCTGATTTATGTACAAATGAACATGTTAAATAACTTTAGCTGTGTATGTGCAATACAATATAGTGCACAGTTTGTTCTAAATAGAAATTGAAATGAAATCTATAGGGCCTTTCACATTTATTATAAGGCCACTTTACACCTCTCTAGCAGGGTAAAGTAGCCTTGAAGTGGCTAAAATTTAGGCCTGGTCTACACTTCAGGATTAGGTCGATGTGTGTTGACCTAGCTGTAGAAGTGTCTTCATTTAAATTTGGCTTCCGCTGATGTAAGTACCTCTCTGCACCGATTTAGTAACATCAGCTCCCCAAGCAGCGTAGGGTCACGTTGATGTAATTAGATCAACACAGTGTCGGAGTAGATATTGCATTGCTTATGTCGACTGTTACTGGCTTTCTGGAGCTGTCACACAATGCCCCACATTGACAATACAACTGATACAATGGTCCTCTCCTGGAGAGGACACGCACCGCCAGCATGAGCCAAGTGTGCACACACACAAGCAATTTTATAACTGCAGTGGCTGTACGCCAATATAAGTTAGTTTTGTAGTGTAACAGCCTTACATTTGCACTCACTTTAAGGACCCTTTACAGTGCCAGAGCAGTGTAAAGTTGTGTTAATATGAACATGAAACAGGAACACTAGGTTTTTGTTAACTAGCCATCAACTGCTGAATAACTAACAAGTAATATTTTAATGACAATATACATTTTCAAGTTTGATTCTACTTTTCTAGGTATGTAAATTAGTATATCTTTGATAAGCACATCTTTAAATGTAATTGACTTATTTGAGCTTTTCTTGGAAGATTGTTTAGCTATTATGCATGACCATTTTACCTGTACTGTATATAAAAACAAAATTAGAAAACCTCCAGTAATACAGATGCTCCCCGACTTACGCAATTGTTCAGTTCCGGAATGCCTTGCATAACTCGAATTTTGCGTAAGTCAGAAACGTATATCCAACCATTATGCAAAAAAAACCACCAACAACAAAACCCTCCTATTTCTAGCTTACGGAACTTTTTCTGTGAATGCAGATTTGAGTACGTCGGGTCTTGCGTAACCCAGGGAGCATTTGTATATCTGGCACTAAGCATGGCTAGTTGGGATTATAGTTTTTTGACATTAGAGACACAATTCTGCTTTATGATTGGCCCAGTAGCCCTGTGGTCACCACTTCATGCTATCTTGTAGAAACTAAATTCAATTTATTAGCCCTGTCACCAATTTAGCAGCTTAGCAGATGCTGAAAGCACTGTAGAGCTAGCATACACAGTCCTTGTAAGGGTGCGTTTCTCTTCTGTGGTTCCTGTGGTTTTGCTAAAAACACCAGTGGTCCAATCTAGCTTTCCTTAGCCTAACAAAATTATTGCTAGCTGTGGGCTTGAGGAAAAAGGGATGAATTTCTCTGATGAAGAGGCAGGAAAAGGCCAACTTTATGATCACAGCAAGAACAAAATTACTGATCCATATGCACCCTTTTCTCAGTCTTTCTTTCTGTTCTTGGAGAGTAACATCTATTTGAACTTTTACCTTACTCAATCTCTTTGAATAAGTTTTTGCTTTTCTTTCAAGATGTATTTTTTTTTCTGCCTTTTAGGCAGCCATCTAGTCTGAGGATCTTGACTGAAATCATGAAATCGTCTCTTTGCCAACAGTTCCAAGCTTCTGTCTATACCAGATAGTATGGAGTCAGCCAAGAAATATTTGTCTTTTCACAGACTGATAGCACTGACAGGTTGTGTTATCTTTGTGTCAAAGATGCTTATATATAGTCTCACTCAGCCTCTTTAATCTGAAAATAATGGAAGCGTGGTGCTGTTCTGAGCAGGTTATAAAAGCAAGAAAACACAATACAATGGAGGCACAATGATTTCTAAGGCTATATCCTTGCCACATCAGATTGATATCTCATGGGAGACTGAATTATATTGCTTACCTTCTGATGACTAGTCAGGTTGCTCCCTTGAGGTTAGACATTGCAGAAGAAATTAACTGGCGGAATACACTATTAGTGATTGCAACGGCTTATAGCCCACATGGCCCATAGTTTGCACTATTGTGCTATTAATTGGGACTGCAAAATCTTGGGTCATTAGTGTCAGTTTTGTTTTTGCTCAGCAATTTGAACCTGTGAGCATAAATTAGCCTGTATATCATGACTGAGGCTTTGGTAAGACCTGTTACAGACTCAAACCCTAATGGTTGTATTTAGTTATCAGCTTAATTCTCTATTCAAAAAGATTCCTTTGGCTCTTATTAACAAGTGTTCATTAAACTAGAGATTCTGTCCCTGGTGTAAATCCACTGATTTCAAAAATAGGATGGATTTTATCGATTGTTACTAGCCTCACTACCCAGCCATTACTTACTCGCACAAGCATTCTTGCTTCATAACAAAAAATGCTGTGTTTGGGACCAATGACTTTTAGAAGAGGGTTGCTCCAAGAAATCATCCATCCATCTTTCTAGGCAGGGCACCCTTAAAGATATCTTCCAGTTTGAAAGACTAACATTTCTAGTAGTATCACTCACTATGGCTTGATGAAAATAGAAGGATCTTTAACAATAGTGCCTATGCCTTAGCTTTCTATCCATCTAATCCTAATCATTTTGATGCACTAACCATGCCCTAGTTCTAGAACAAAATACTTACTTTTCAAAAAAGTTAATGATCCACCTTTATTAAGGTAATATTCTAAGTCTTTCTGAACTATTGCCAAAGCAACATTTAATGCTTGCATAGTAGTTCTAAGGAGTTAAAATTGTATAAAAGATATTTCTGATGCTTAAGATTTTTTTTTCTTTGTTTTAAAGAGCACACCTGACAAATGCAGTAGAACAGAATAGATTAATTGCTACAATGGATGAAGGGAAGGTTAAGGACCAACACAGGATATAGGTTAAGAACAGGGAGACATCTTCACCAGGACCTCGATCTGAGATATGTTTGGGAATGTAAATTTTCTGTATGATTTTGGTAGTTAGCACAGCCATTCAGAAACTTGGCTTGATTTCAGAACAATGGCTTTTGTCTGACTGCCAGGACAACCTGCTTCTCATTTAAGAACATGGTGATTTCTTTTAGGTCAGATTGCTGTGTGACATAGTGAGAACCAATTCAAGATTACTGGTGGCATTCACAGAGCAGCTGCAAACAGTGGAGCACCACTCCAGGGATCAAGAAACAAGCACATACTAGTGAGATTGCACCATAATGCAGGCTTGGGGTGATGAGCAGTGGCTGCAGAACTTTTGGATGTGCAAGGCCACCTTCCTGGAACTGTGTGCTAAGCTCACCCCCACCTCCAGTGCAGGGACACCAGAATGAGAACTGCATTGACAGTGGAGAAGTGAATGGTGATTGCACTGTGGAAATTTGCAGTGCCAGATTGCTACTTGTCAGTGGGAAATCATTTTGGAGTTGGAAAATCCACTGTGGGGGGCATTGTCATGCAAGTGTACAGGGACATTAATCGTTTCCTGCTATGCAGGACTGTGACTCTTGGCAATGTGCAGGACATAATGGATGGATTTGCAGCAGTGGGGTTCCCAAACTGCAGTGGGGTGATAGACGGCACACATATCCCTACGTTGGTACCAGATCATCTTGCCACGGAGCACATCAAGAGAAAAAGCTACTTTTCTATGGTTGTGCAAGTACTGGTGGATCGCTGGGGATGCTTCCCCAACATCAGTGTGCGCTGGTCAGGAAAGATACATGGTTCTCTCATCTTTAAGAACAGGGGATTGGTCAGAATGCTGCAAGCAGGGACTTTCTTTCCTGACTGGCAGATTACCACTGGTGATATTGACCTGCCAGTAGTGGTCCTGGGGGACCCAACCTACCTCTTACTGCCCTGGCTCATGAAGCCTTACACCAGCCACTCAACAGCACCAAGGTAAGAGACAACTGGCTCACAAGGTGCAGAATGGCAGTTGAACGTGCTTTGGGTAGATTGGATTTCAGTGAGAAAAATATCCCAACAATTATAACTGTCTACTGTTTCCTGTACAATATCTATGAAGCAAAGGGGGGAAAGTTGCCAGCAGGGTGGAGTGGCTGTCTGCTGAATTTGAACATATGGGCTATTAGAAGAGCTCAACATGGAACTGTATCGCTCAGGGAGGCTTTGAAAGAGCACTTTAACAGTGAGCCACAGTAATGTGTACTGTGCTCTACCTGGCCCTGCAGTCTGGGGGTTGTTAGGAATTGTGTGGTGCTTGGTGCACATCTATGAATACAACACTGACAATGCACCTACTAATTTTGTGTTGCTTGCTGTACATTTATGATTATTACACTGTGTTTGCAGCTGATCTTATAAGGTGTGTCAAAGTGTACAATCACAAGTAATTGGGTGCTTTCAGTATCGCCAGCCATTCTGCAGCATATGTTGGGCACTAATACAGATGAATTATTTTCCAAACAACAGAGTTTTATTGACTAACAAACACTTCAAAAAATTCTGTGCAAGTTAAAAGCAAATGCACTAAAACCTTAACACATTTATGGAAAAGAACTTAAAGATAAGGAAGGAACATTCATGTCCATTTTAGCTACACAGACATAAACTGTGGCTCTCAGAGGTCAGCGTATATGAAGCTGTGGTTGGCCTTAAGGGCCCCTGGTGTGGAGTGGAAGGAGTAGGGATGTGGCCCCAGATGCCACATGGAATGTTGAGGGCGGGTGGGTAATAGGGAGGTGCTGTACTGCAGTTCTCCATGGACTGCAAAGGTAGGTGAGCCCAGGATTGTTGAACCTGTAGGTTCACAAGAGTCTGCAGCATCTGTTTGCTGCCGAAGAAGCCTCATTACGTCCTGGTGCATCTTCCTCTCTGACTCCTGGGCCTTTCTCCTGTCTGCTTTTTCCTTCTCCATATAATGTGCAGTATTCATCCTCTAGGCCCCCAGATCATGGTCTGATGCAGCACTGGCTTGCAGGATCTCCCTGCGTCCTCTTACTTCTTCTTCTTATCTGGCTCAGGTGTTCCACATGTGTTCGGGGGGGGAGGGGGCCTCCAGGCTGCAATGGCAGCAGATACAGATAACTTCCACTTTACATTGCGACTATACTGAGGATGATACCCTCTGTGTCTTTTAAGATTCAGAACTCCCTTCTCAAGCTCCCCTAAAGTTTTACACAAGACATGCTTATTGACACTTCTGCTTCAGAGTCCTTATGTATGATGCCCCTCACAGCTCCAGCTATGGTGAGTGTGGGCTGCCAGGGGTGAGGGAAATGAGAAGGGAATTGCACAGTTGCATGAAACTATGAGTGATGGGCAATGGCACTGAATACTGGCACTGTTTTCCCCAGGAGGTGGTGATTTTAGCTGATACCTCACTCCAGAGAGTAACAAAGGCACAGACAGCACAGCTGCTGCTGGGGGTCTCAAAGCTGCCCTGGGCCTGTTTGCTGCTAGTCTATTTATTGCACTGGTGACTGTCAAAGTTATCACCACCTGGCATGGGAAAGTGTCCTACGGTAGAGAAAGAAACAAGGCTGCCATCCATGGAAACCTTCGGAAGAGGATTGCAGAGGACCTTCCTGAATGTTTCATTGAGATCTCCCAGGAGGATTCCAGGGACTTCCCTGCGTACATAAACAAACTGCTCTGCATGTCCCCCGCTCCATCCCCTCGATGCCTAACTCTACGGAGCAATAAAAAGGAGATAACAACTCTACCTCTCTTTGTTGTACTGATACTTCTGCAAATATAAGTAAATTAATGAAAAGTTGACAACTGTGTCCTGCTATGTTGGGGGTGCCATCACTGTAATGGGAAATACATTTACCCACTTATCTAAGATTCCTTCCCCTACATTAGACAAGGCTGTGCATGACTGCCAAGACTGAGTGGACTGCGGTGGAGTCTCAAAGAAGTCCTGGCTTGCAGCACAGCTGGATCCCGTGGTCGCCTGTTCCCCATCCTCTTCCTCCTCCTCATCCACTTCCTTGCCCTCACCATTCATGCCAGGGGCCTGTGGTGGTGTGCAGGATGGTGGTTGAGTCTCCACCAAGTATGAGATGCTCCTCTTTCTAAAATCATCAGGTCTGCAGCTCAGCACCAGATCGACAGTTGGCTTCCCTGACCTTCTGGTATGCTTGCCGCAGTTCCTTTGTTTTCACATTACACTGCTGCTAATTCCTGTCATACGCCTTCTCCTGCAATCTGCTTGTGGATGTGCACATCTCTATGGCTGGTCTGTAGCTGTGCTTGAACATCCTCTTCTCCCCTCAGGCTCAGGAGCTCCATATCTCCTGTCTAGTCGAAGACGGAATGCCTTTGGAGCATGTAGTCAGCATGGTCTGCTGGGCAATTGCACACAATAATGGAGAGCTACTGTGCGCTGTCCAAATCTGGACAATCAGGAAAAGGCATCTCAAAAAATCATGGGGCTTTAAGGGGGCACCTTTCCGGTCTCCGTGACCCCTGGGCAGTGGAGTTCATAATTGTGACTAGAGCAGTCAGTGTCAGGTATTGTGGGATAGCTGCTGGAGGATGGTTAGGGTCAATGTCTACATTCACACTGTATCAACCTCAGTACGTCAACTGTGGCTCAACACCACTTGGTGGTGGAGGTGGTGTTACTATGTCAACGTAATGGAGAACTTACATCAGTGGAAGACAAATTTAGGTGTAGACACATGCACAACAAGGTCAGCACAAGGCAGCTTACATCAACCTAACTTTGTCATGGAGACCAGGCCTAAGTGTCCAGTTTGGTCAGTCAATTTCTTCCAGTGCTTTCAACTCCCAAAGAGGGTGGAATCCAAGGCTCTTCTGCTAAAGCAGGCTCCAAAAAGCTGCTGCCACTCCCTACCCAGCTCTTAACATCAGCTTTTCTTCTTGGTGCCACATACAGCTCATTCCCCCCTCTCCTGGGCTACCAGTGTCCTTTTAAACTGCTCCTCCACTGGGAACATGCCTTGCACCTGTTTGGTGGGGGGGCGGAGGGAGAGATTCCCTAGACCAATATTGCTCTACTCCCCTCCCTGGTTCAATATGGGACCTATAGATCCCATCATAGTCCCTTTTACAAGTTTCAAAGAGGACTCCCTGATAGTTGCCATTTGAAAATTAGCCCTTCAGCCAGTTTTGATGTAAAGTAAAACATTAGGGACATGTTAGAAAAAAACCATCCTGGTCCTTATTTTAAAATGTCTTTTTTCCCCCCACAAAAAATGAGCAAATCAATTCATCTTCACTGAGTACTTTAAATCACTTGTTTGTTTGTTTGTTTTACCTGCATCATTTGTAGAAAGGTAAGAAAAATCTGAAACGTGTAAATTTGAAAAATGGGTGAACCATGTTTTCTGTCAAAATAATCCCAGTAATTCCCAGACTGTGACTTCACATCACATTTCAATCTACAATAATTTTATTTCTTATTGTTATGAACCTCCAGAAACAGGGATTGAAGTTGAAATATATTCTCAACTTCCTATAGCACTGCTACCAATATTATCGTAATAAATTATTGTTTGCAGTGTTGTAGCCATGTTGGTCCCAGGATATTAGCAAGACGGGGTGAATGAAGAAATATCTTTTTTTAGATCAACCTCTGTTGGTGAAAGAGACCTGAAGACAAGCTCTGTGTAAGCTCAAAAGTGTGTCTTTCATCAATAGAAGTTGGTCCAATAAAAGATATTACCTCACCCGCCTTGTCCTACACTGACAGAAAAACCCCTTCTGTTGGTGTAGGCTGAATCTACACTGTGGGGCTATGTCAGCGTAGCTATATTGGTATAGTCTCCATAGTATAAGCCAATCCTAATTCATACCTGATTTGTTTTCCCACTGGGGTTCTCATGGGTCATCTTTGCCACCTTCTATCTCATTCAGAATCCATGAGCCCAGGCTTCACGGATCCCCAGGCCCTTGATACTGGCCATCAGGTGTCCCCAGTATTACCAGCCAGCTAGTAATGATGAACATAGACTCTGTATGTTTGGAGTAACTCCTCCCTTGCTCCTTCACTTCAAGGCCCAAGTAAAGCTCGGCTGCCACCAGCAGCTAACCAGGAGCTTGGGAGCATGTGTAACTCCTTCACATCACACTTTATAATAACAAGAACTCATTGGCTACACCTCTGCCTCTATTTGTCTCACTTGGCTCCACCTCTTCTGCCAAACCACACCCCTTTCTGTTCCAAAACGCCCGATCCCTGTACCATCATCTGCCTGTTTGACATACCTTATGCTGATTGGTTGGGCTAATGGGCCCAGTGAAAGAGCTGGGGCCTGGAAATAACTCATCACCCAGCTATTCAATCCTCTACCTTCCAGCGCTGCAGCATCACAATTTTTCTTTCATTATCTGTGCACCAGATGGGGAACCCCTTCTTAATATTGGTGCGTATCTGTTCACCAGCGTGAGTAAGAGAGTCACAATCTGACTCTTTATGATTAGTATCTGTACTGTGAGGAAACAGTCGTGAGGTCTTCATATCAGTCATCAATACAAATTTATTGTGTTTTATCTAGAGAGTTAATTACTGCAGGGTCTTAATCATAGAATCATGGAAGTGTAGGACTGGAAAGGCCCTTGAGAGGTCTTCAAGTCCAGTCCTCTGCAAGGCAGGACTACGTATTATCTAGACCAGGGGTTCTCACCCTTTTTCTTTCTGAGGCCCCCCCAACATGCTATAAAAACTGCACGGCCCCCCCGTGCCACAACAACTGGTTTTCTGCATATAAAAGCTAGGCCTGGCATTAGGGTGTAACAAGCAGGGCAATTGCCTGTGACCCCATGCCACAGGAGCCCCCGCAAAGTTACATAGCTCAGGCTTCAGCTTTAGCCCAGGGTGGCAGGGCTCAGGGCCCTGGGCTTCAGCCTTCGGGTTTCTGCCTTGGGCCCTAGCAAATCTAATGCTGTCCCTGCTTGGCGGACCCCCAGGAACTTGCTCACGGACCCCCCAGGCGGCCCTGGACCCCTGCCTGAGAACCACTGATAGACCAGTGGTCCCCAAACTTTTCAGGGTCATGCTCCCCTGGGGGGAACACAGACAGGGGTAAGGGGGCCAAGGCTGGGACCACAGGGGTCTGGGGCCAGAGCTGGGAACAGAGCCCCGGTTGGGGGATGTGGCTGCGGGTGGGACCGGAGCAGAGCTGAGAGCAGAGCAGGTTTGCGTGACGCTCCCTCCCCACTCCCCGTGGGGGTTGGCCTGGGTTCTCCCCTCCCACAGCATTTCCCCACATCCCTCTGACAGGTGTTTGTCTAACCCAGAGGTAGGCAAACTATGGCCTGCTGGCTACATCCAGCCTGCAGGACCGTCCTGCCTGGCCCTTGAGCTCCCATCTGGGGAGGCTAGCTCCCAGCCCCTCCCCTGATGTCCCCCCTCCCCTGCAGCCTCAGCTCGATGCACCACCAGCACGGCGGCGTGGCTGGCTACAGCTGGGCCACGTGGCTGCGAGCTCCTGCCACTCTGAGAGGCATGGTAAGGGGGCGGGGAGCGGGGGGCCTGGATAAGGGGCAAGGGTCCCGGGGGGCAGTCAGGGGACAGGGGGCGGTTGGATGGGGTAGAGGTTCTGGGGGGGGGCGGACAGGAGGCAGGGGGCAGTTGGATAGGCGTGGGAGTCCCAGGGGTCCTGTCAGGGGGCGGAGGTGTGGATGGGGTCAGGGGACAGGGAGCAAAGGGGGTTGGTTAGGGGGTGTGGTCCCAGAGGGCAGTTGGAGCCGGGGGGGTCCCAGGAGGGGGCGGTCAGAGGACAAGGAGCAGGGGGGGATTGGCTGGGTCAGGGTTTCTGAGGGGAGCAGTCAGGGGGCAGGAAGTGGGAGAGGGTAGATAGGGGGCGGGGGCCAGGCTGTTTGGGGAGGCACAGCCTTCCCTACCCAGCCCTCCATACAGTTTCACAACCCCAATGTGGCCCTCAGGCCAAAAAGTTTGCCTGTTCTTAAAAATCTCCAGTGATAGAGATTCCACAACCCCCCTGGGAAATTTATTCCCAGTGGTTAATTACCCCGATAAGAAGTTTTTCCTAATGTCTAACCTAAACCTCCCTTGCTGCAGTTTAAGCCCATTGCTTCTTGTCCTATCCTCAGAGCTTAACAAGAACAATTTTTCTCCCTCCTTCTTGTAAAAGCCTTTTATGTACTTGGAAACTGTTTTTCATGTTCCTCCTCAGTCTTCTCTTCTCCAGACAAAACAAATCCAATTTTTCAATCTTCCTTCATAGGTCATGTTTTCTAGATCTTTAATCATTTTTGTTTCTCTTCTCTGGACTTTCTCCAATTTGTCCATGTCCTTCCTGAAATGTGCCGCTCAGAACCGGACACAATACTTCAGCTGCAGCCTAATCAGCATGGAGTAGAGCAAAAGAATTACTACTTGTGTCTTCCTTACAACACTCCTAATCCGAGAATGATGTTTTCTTTTTTTACAACAGTGTTACACTGTTGACTCATATTTAGCTTGTGGTCCACTATGAGCCCCAGATTTCTTTCTGGAGTACTTCTTCCTAAGCTGTCATTTCCTATTTCGTATGTGTGCAGCTGATTGTTCCTTCCTGTGTGGAGTACTTTGCATTTGTCCTTATTGAATTTCATCCTATTTACTTCAGACTATTTCTCCAGTTTGTCCAGATCATTTTGAATTTTAATCCTATCCCCCAAGGCACTTGTAATAATAAATAATCTTAAATGTTTAATGTTTAATAAAACATCTAAAATTAAATTACTTTTATGTCCTTATTCCCACTGCTCCCATCAATTTATAGATGGAGGTAGAGTGTCTTTTTCTAGAGTGATATTGTCCTTTTAATGTTTTCTTTCTTAAAGCTTAGCATTGCTCATGATAACAGCAGAGCTCATACAAGCTGTTTGGCTGTTTAGTTTCAGTATTCAAAGTCAGTTTGAATGGTAAAGAGGAAGCTAACGATTAAATTGGAGACCTAATAAATTATGATAATAAATTATTGTAGTATACACAGTCTTTAATTGATCTTGTGTACACAGCATGGAGAGTCACAAGTCTAGTTTATTATATGGGTTCTTCAATAAAAGATATGGCATCTATTGGAAAAACTGGTTTCTTCTCTTAATAGACATCAGCTACTAATACTCACCCAGCAATATATCTGCTCTATTACTTGCTGGGTCCCAAGGTAAGCATGCTATAGTGAATGGAATGGAGCATCAGACCATTGGTTTTAATCCCTTTATCATTATTTATTTAACCCTCAGTGCTTATCCTTTTGGTGATTGAAGTTATTTCTCAGATAATATCATCAAAGGAGTGCACCACAAAATTGATGTTTTTTTATAGAGGATGATCAGTTTTGTTCATTTAATAAGCATTGAGGCACCATAAAATTATAAAGAACTTTAAAACTGTAATCAAGTGGACAGAGCCAAAAGGCATTTTCGCGAATGTTATACAAGTCACGTACCAACGGTAATGGGGAAAGAATGACAGAATAGCATATTGTTTGATAGGGCTGTTATTGTAATGAAGTTCTGCATAAACAGGATAGTTAGCAAACTGAACTGTTTTTTTTATATGATGACCTACAACTGTTGAGTGCACAGCCTTTGATACCATTGAACAAAATGCAGCTTTGGAGGCAGTAAGTGAGAATGGACTTGCTCAGCCTGTCTTCTTGTTGAACTGAAGGGGGGGATGATTATTTAATAATGAATGTAAAGGGGTCATGGCAGGAAATTGTAAGAAAGGATAAGCACAAAGTCAGAGACCAGACCAGCTATTTCATTTAGCCCTTCAAGATCTTAAATCTAAAACAATAGGACCTTTGAAAGAAGAAGTAGAGTACTCTCCCAAACTGAACAGGTTGTAACTAGAGAAAAGCAACCATAAATTAGTGATGGTGTACAGTCATTCACTGAGGCTCAGATTTTTAAAAGTATTTCGGTATTGCTGCACTCAGCATGGCAATATCTAACTGATTTAGAAGCCTGGATCTCATTTTCAAAATGGATTTGGACACTTAGGAGCCAAAATTCCATTGACAGTTGATGGGATTTAAACTCCTAGATGCCTAAATCACTTTTGAAAATGAGATTTAGGGCTTGTCAACACTGGGAGGAGTGGTAGATACGCTGGAGGGCAGGGATAGGATACAGAGGGACCTAGACAAATTGGAGGATTGGGCCAAAAGAAATCTGATGAGATTCAATAAGGATAAGTGCAGGATCCTACACTTAGGACGGAAGAACCCAATGCACAGCTACAGACTAGGGACCGAATGGCTAGGCAGCAGTTCTGCGGAAAAGGACCTAGGGGTGACAGTGGATGAGAAGCTGGATATGAGTCAGCAGTGTGCCCTTGTTGCCAAGAAGGCCAATGGCATTTTGGGATGTATAAGTAGGGGCATAGCGATCAGATCGAGGGACGTGATCGTTCCCCTCTATTCGACATTGGTGAGGCCTCATCTGGAGTACTGTGTCCAGTTTTGGGCCCCACACTACAAGAAGGATGTGGATAAATTGGAGAGAGTCCAGCGAAGGGCAACAAAAATGATTAGGGGTCTGGAACACATGACTTATGAGGAGAGGCTGAGGGAACTGGGATTGTTTAGTCTGCAGAAGAGAAGAATGAGGGGGGATTTGATAGCTGCTTTCAACTACCTGAGAGGTGGTTCCAAAGAGGATGGTTCTAGACTATTCTCAGTGGTAGAAGAGGACAGGACAAGGAGTAATGGTCTCAAGTTGCAGTGGGGGAGGTTTAGGTTGGATATTAGGAAAAACTTTTTCACTAGGAGGGTGGTGAAGCACTGGAATGCGTTACCTAGGGAGGTGGTAGAATCTCCTTCCTTAGAAGTTTTTAAGGTCAGGCTTGACAAAGCCCTGGCTGGGATGATTTGATTGGGGATTGGTCCTGCTTTGAGCAGGGGGTTGGACTAGATGACCTCCTGAGGTCCCTTCCAACCCTGATATTCTATGATTCTATGCACCACAGTGCGGACTATGGTGTGTGAATTGCTGAGCACACCAAAGTGTTGCAATCTAATTGCCACATGTGGATGCTGCTGGCACAAACGAAAAGGTATCTATTTTCTGTTAATGTAGTCGTCTTTTAAACAGAACTATGTTAATGCAAACTAGATATCTTTTAGTTGCACCAGCAGTGTCAACACGGGGTAGTTAGATCGCACCACTTTGGTACCGTCTGCAGTTCACACACCCATAATCCATGTCACAGTTGAAGGTAACTGCACCTGTATTTCCTCTCTATGGTCCATCAAAGACACCCATTCTCAGGCTTCCAGCTCTCCTGCCATCACCTCTCCTGAGTAATAATGCCTGGATAAAATCAAACTCTCAGGCAAAATTCACTTCACCTACATTAAAAGAAAAATATCCAATTATCCAGTTTTGCATAGGGCACTAGTGGTGGAAATGTGGGGAGAAAGTAGATTTAAAGCTAGCCTATGTGGCCACTTGATGATTCTTCTTGCACAGAGGAATTTTCCAGTGGCACAGCTGGTCCTACACCATGTCACACTCAAATCCCCGGCAGAGGGGAAAATTTGGGATTGTGACGAGGGAAAGGGGTAGTACTGGATTTGCACTCTCTAGCTGTCAGAATAGCCTGTTGTGGCTGCTCTAAGATGAAGAGACTCTGGGGTCCCTTTAAGTTTCATTGTGGGTGAAAATGGCCTAGGGATAGATACAGGACTAGATGGCCTCGGGATGTTTTACAGCCACTTTAACTCCCACCCTTTTGGGCCCTGTGCTGAACGGAGGTTGGCCAGACCCAGGAACTGGTCCTTGAGCTGCTCTAAACAGGAAAGTAGTGAGAGTCGGCAGTTTGTTTGTTTTTTTAAGTGTAATGCCGTTTAGTCTCTGAGGGATACACACAAAACTCTCCATTGGCCAGTATATGTGTTTAAGCAGATCAGTGGCCCAAACATCCCTGCATGTGGCATGGTGGCGGCACGGCTGTCACTCCACCACAAAGGTTGTTTGGTTTCTATTTCAGGATATTCTTAGAAATCAGGGAACTGACCTATTGCCAAAGGGAAACACTTGACCCCCTGATTCCTGAGGATGTCCCCAAATGAATACAATTGCATCTCTGATACCCAAGTATGTCCTCCAATGGACACTCCTTGTTACTTGATACCTGACTCTTCAGGAATTCTTAAAATGGGTCTGTCCTGATCTCATGTATTTCTTCCATCTGTCTTATTAACTTCTGTCTCTGTAGGCTAGTTATTCACTGCAGGAGAAGGTTTAAAGAGAAGTTGGAATAGCAAATTGTGTCCCAAACTCACAAACTTCCACCTTTCAAAAGGAATCGAGTCAGAATGTAAAAGTTATATGTATTCATCCACAGCTATATTTCTGAGGAAAGTATATTCTGTTGTCTCTATATAGTCTAATCAGAAATGTGATCCCACCATTGCATCTCAGCAGTAATAAAGATTTCACCTAACTCATGCAGTATCATGAAGGTATTTAGGAGCCTAGAGATGCAGATAGGTGCTTACAGAGAGTTTCAAAAGCACCTACATACCTAAATACACTTTAAAATATGACTCATAGTCTGTTAGGAGTTCATTTATGGCTTGATTCAATTTCCATTAATTTTCTTTTAGGAGCCTTCACTGGGAAGTGGATTGGCCCCTAATGAATGAAAGATCCATAGTGGTATTTAATAATATTCTTCTTCTTCTTCATCATCATCTTCAGTTTTTTTTATTGATCTGAGTTTCTCCTCCTTGGTACTAATTTTTATAATTCAAAGTTCAAATGTCCAAAAATGCGATAATTGCCAACCTACCAGATGTGACTGAAATCCTGTAATTTCTATTGCACTTTTGTTTTGACTTTCCATAAGTTATTAAACCCTAAAGACTTGGTGGGCAAGGGTGTGGGAGAGAAGGGAGGATGGACTGTCCCCCTACCTTTTTGCAGTCCACAGAGAAGTCAGACATAGCTGCAGACCCTGCACTCTCCCTGCACTTTTTGTTGTTTGTTGCAATACAAGTTCTTCAGACTAGCAATTTCCAGATACTGCCTTCCTACTCTCTGCTTGGACGAGATTTTCCAAGAAGACATGCAGGTTATTTAATGGGGTTTCATAATGACAAATATCTTCAAACTCACACACATTCAGAAAAGGTCAAAGCTATTTAACCAATTTGGTCACCGTGACCTTCAAAGAGTTTTAGGTGGTTGCGACTAATATCCTTTCAATCCTTGGTCTCTCTCTGCTGAAATGGCTAACAATAGTGCAAATGCAGTGGGGAGTGAGAGCCAGACTATTTTTTTACATTCCTGTAACCTTTATTTGGCATGTGAGGACAAGATTCTTTGAATATTGAACTTAATATATTTTCCTTTAGTACTGTACAGTACCTGTATACCATTAGAGATGCAACATAAATAAAATAGTCACTTGGATTTAATAACCTAAAACAGGCCCCATAACTCAGCCAGACATCTTCAGTACCAAGCTCCCATTCCAGTAGCTGGCTCAAAATCATACATGAGTCATCCTGTCATCCCACACAATCCTTGCTGTCATATGGTCTGGTAATGTCAGCCCAGCCTGTCTTTGAGACCTGTGTTTGCTTTTTGTTCAAAATAGCATGTGTTAGACCTTCTAAAACCAGACACCTCTAACTGATTTATAGATAGATAGCCAAATTCTGGTTTCAGTTACACTTCAGCTAGACAGCTGAAGACACGTCTTAACATGTCTAGACAAGGTGTAAGCAAGGGCAAAATTTGGACCTGAAGTGGCTAGTAAAAGTGCAAAAAAGATGAGAAATAAGGTGGGTGAGTTAATATCTTTTACTGGACCAACTTCTGTTGGTAAAAGAGACCAACTTTCAAGCTACACAGAGTTCTTCAGGTCTACAGCTAAATAGAAGATGGAACAGATTGTTTAGCATAAGTAGCTAACACATATGCTAACAGACCATTCAAGGCAAAGTGGGCCATGACAGTAAACACCCCGACAGTCATAGGACAAAAAAAGGGAGTTAATGGGTTTCAGATTGCCGTAATAAGCCGTAAATCCAGAGTCTTTATTAAGACCATGATTTTTAATGTCTAGTAAAGTTATGAATTTAAGCTCCCAGGCTCATCCTTTTGAAGGTGTGCAGGTTTCCTTTGAGGACGTGGACTGAGAGATCAGATATGGAGAGATTGTTTTGTGAAAAGTGTTCGCCCCCATGTGTCAAGCTCTGGTTCCAGGCCTGGTAGTTGGAGTGGTGTTCAAACCTGAATGGAGGATCGGGACTGGGCTGAGGGCTTCACTGAAAATGGAGTCTGGGGGACAGGCTCTGAGGTCAGAGTTCATAGACAAGCAACATCAGTATTGTAGTTGGAGTCCAGATACAGGCCAAAGGTTGAAGCTGGGTTGGAGTCAGTCCGATGGTCTTGGGGGTCAGGAGTCAGACGCAGGGCTGGAGCAGGTCAGTAACAGGGTTGGAGCAAGGTCAGAATATGGCACGTACAGGGCTGGAGTGGGCTAGAACAAGGCTCAGGCAAGGCTGGGCAGGAACAGGAATGAGACTGAGGACAGGCTGGAAGCCTAGGGGAGTCTATAACACCACGAGACAGCAGAAGTGTCCCTGACTGAATAGTGAAGTTGCACAGACTAACTTACGGGGTCAGTGAAATACCTATGCCTGAGGGTCATCTGACTGGGACCCTCGTCAGGAAGCAGAATACCTGAGTGATGAGTCACTGCAGGCTCTGTTGGAGGAGTCAGTCATTGCAGTTGAATGAACAGCCCTGGTCTGGCTGCAGGTTTGCTTCCCAACAGGCAATATGGTCTTTTATCGTTTTTTCTGTGTGAGTTCATTCAAGAGCATAGTGATTGGTTTCATCTATATAGTTGTTATTAGGGCATTAAGTACACTGGATGAGGTACACCACATGTTGTGATAGTCATGTGTAGGACCCCTGGCTCTTGGAAGGCTTATTGTGGGGAGTATTGATCATTTTAGCAGTGGAGATACGAAGGCAGGGTTTGGATCTGTTATTAGGCAGGGTCTGGTGCTCCTTTGAGCTGGTGTGTCCTGGTCTGTGGGGAGTTTGGCAAGACTGGGGGGTTGTTTGAAGGCCAGAAGAGGAGGGGTCAGGAAAAATTTATCTCAGAGTGTTGTCCCATCAAGTATGGGTTGTAGATACCCTTGTACTCCACAGGAAAAATGAAGAGCCTCTAAAGCAGCTTGTTTCTCATGAACATGTCTAGGAGTCTGACAAGGTTCCTTCCCCATTCTGAACTCTAGGGTACAGATGTGGGGACCTGCATGAAAGACCCCCTAAGCTATTGTTACCAGCTTAGGTTAAAAGCTGCCACCACCAAAGTGTTACACAAAGAACAGGGGAAGTGCCCACTTGGAAACATCTCCCCCCAGAAATATCCTCCCAAGACCTACACCCCCTTTCCTGGGGAAGACTTAATAAAAAATCCTCACCAATTTGCATAGGTGAACACAGACCCAAACCCTTGGATCTTAAGAACAATGAAAAGCAATCAGGTTCTTAAAAAGAATTTTAATTGAAGAAAAAGTAAAAGAATCACCTCTGTAAAATCAGGATGGTAAATACCTTACAGGGTAATCAGATTCAAAACATAGAGAATCCCTCTAGGCAAAACCTTAAGTTACAAAAAGACACAAAAACAGGAATATACATTCCATTCAGCACAACTTATTTTATCAGCCATTTAAACAAAACAGAATCTAACGCATATCTAACTAGATTGCTTATTAACCCTTTACAGGAGTTCTGACCTGCATTCCTGCTCTGGTCCCAGCAAAAGCATCACACAGACAGAGAGGACCCTTTGTTTCCCCTCCCCTCCCCCCCCCGCCCTCCGCCCTCCAGCTTTAAAAGTATCTTGTCTCCTCATTGGTCATTTTGGTCAGGTGCCAGCAAGGTTATCTTAGCTTCTTAATCCTTTACAGGTAAAAGGGTTTTTCCTCTGGCCAGGAGGGATTTAAAGGTGGTTAGCCTTCCCTTTATATTTATGACAGATTCAAAGCTCCATTAATTTATTTTATTTTTTCCTCTGAAGTTAATGTTGTCATATACAAGTCAGCTGTTGGCATTTTTGTGTGCGAGGGGCTAGATGTGATGGTAAATGAGTAAACACATTTCACTAAGGGCTGTGGTGGTTGTAGCTGTGGCTACCTGGACCGGTTAATAGAGTCATAGATTCCCAAGGCAGAAGGGACCATTATGAGTATCTAGTCTGACTTCCTGTATAGCACAGGCCGTAGAACTTCCCCAAAATAATTCCTGGACTATCTCTTATAGAAAAACATCCAATCTTGATTTAAAAGTTGTCAGTAATGGAGAATCCACCACAACCTTTGGTAAACAGTTCCGATGATTAATTACTCTTACTGTTAAAAATGTACGCCTTATTTCCAGTCTGACTTTGTCTAGTTTCAACTTCCAGGCATTAGATCATCCAGGGGTTCCCAAACTTGGTTCGTGGCTTGTTCAGCTCCCATTGGCCGGGAATGGTGAACTGCTGCCAATGGGATCTGCCGTGCGCCGTGGGTTGCCCACCACTGTTTTAATGTATGCCATGTTAGTCATATATCAGTCTAGCTTTTTAATCAAAATGTCATGCAGTACCAAGTCAAACCCCTTACATAACTCTAAGTATATTACATCATCTCTATTACTTTTATCAATCAAACTTGTAATCTTATCAAAAATATTATGTTAGTTTGAAAAGAACTCTCTTCTGTAAACCCGTATTGATTGGCATTAATTATATCACCCTCCTTTTATTCTTTCTTAATCAAGTCCTGTATCAGCTGCTCCATTATCTTGCCTGGGATCAATGTCAGACTGACAAGCCTATAATTAACTGGGACATCCCATTTATCTTTTTTTAATATTTGCACATTACCTTTCTTCCAGTGTTCTGGAACTTCCCCAGTGTGCCATGTCTTATTGAAAATCAACACTGATGGTCCAGCAAGCTCCTCAGATGGCATCTTATCTGGACCTGCTGAACTAAAATGGTCAGACTTTAGTAACTGTTGTTTAACATCCTCTCCTGAGATGATAGTAGTATGGCAATAGCTTAATAGAGTGCAGGAGCTACTGCAGCAAGCTTACTGTGAGACTGGTGACAGCTGAGATTCTCAAAAGTATTTAGACTCCTGGGACTCAGGCACTTAAATACCTCTGAGGATCTAGGCCAGACAGACCGGTGAACTCTCAGTGATGGCTTTAGGTGTCTAAGGAGTAATGTCTTGCTTCTCTTTCCCACCTTATCAAAAATAGAAGAGGGAGACTGTTTTTAAAAATTGGAGTTCTTGATTATCTGCAATAAAGCAATACCAATGAAAAATTCTTTTATCTCAGTCCTTGACATGAACAGACTTAAGGATTATTGGGTTAGAAACAATACCCATAACACTGCACTTCTTTTTACTCTTATATTTCTATGACTTTCATTCTTTCACCCTGAGTAAATTTAGACTAGTTGTACAAAGTACCAAGACAGAAATCACAGCCCCACTCTTTAAGTAGAACCTTGATGCTGTTAAACTGGCTAGTTACTTTAGAACTGTACAAAAATTATCATCACCACTAGATGGCATTGATTCAGCATCCAAACTCAAAATACAGCCTTGACGTGAGTACAGCTGAATCTCGATCCATCCAGAGGACTAATAACAAACGATCCAGAAATATTTAACCCCTTCACTCTTCTGTGAGTATACACTATCCATACTGAAGATATTTTTTTCTTTTGCCTATACCAGCGTGCGGTGGTGTTGTGCATTGCTAAATAGCTACCATGCTTCAGTTCTGAGGTGGATGCATTTTAGTGGTGGATAGTACAGAAAACACTCCTTCCTCATTTTGAAGTTATGCAATCGCTGCTGCTCATCCAAGAGAACAGCTGAGGTTGTCATGGTCCAGACCCAAAAGCAGCACTGTACATGGTGAACATCATAAAATATTGCCTGGATCCAACAGCTCCAGAAGTGGGAGGTATACAGTTGTTGCAGCAATAATTCCAAGAGCTGCTGGTCTTGCTTTCTGGCTGTCCATTGGTCCTGCTAGAACACTCTCCACTGCCCTGTTGTAGCTGCCTCAATCACCGTGCAACTCTTCAAAGGCTTGAGCAGATTCTTTTCTTTCTGAGCAAAGAGCAAGAACTGACCATGCATGCTGGCCTCCATTTTCAGGAAAGGACTGGGAAATAGCACTGGCTCCTGCAGACTTGTGGGATTTTCCAAGGGATTTAAGGTAGGTTGACCTCTTCTCCTATAATGCACATGGGAACATTGGCATTTTGCCTCCTGACGAACTGCATACTGTGCATTACAAAAAAGATCAAAAAAGACCTAGTCTTCACCCCAAAGAAAGCATAATTGCCATTCCCATTCCAGATCACAAATTCTGCCAACATCTGAAGCCAAATTTGTTGTAGATTACAGGCACGCGGGATGAGAGGCAGGATATATATAATTCTGGAGCGAGAGGATTCTATGTGCCAAAGGGTTGTCTTGGTATATAAATGGGTTAGGAGTGATGGCGGAGAAAATAGGATTTCATAAGGTGCCAGTATGACTCCATATGTGAAGCTTTTTAATAAACAGTGATGTGTTACTTGACATCTACCATCATTTCTGGATTTTCAGGTGTGTGTGTTATTTAAAGGATTATATCTAAAAGTTTAGCCTGGCCTGAGCACATGGAACACGTGGCAAGGTGTGTTGGCTTAAATTCTTGCTCCTTTAATCAAAGGAAGGCTAAATTCTCTTTGAAAAAAAATACAGTTTGCTGCCAGAGAGAGGAAACCATCTGGCTCTTTTTTCATGTTGTTCCACAGTCTGGGTCAGTGATTTAAAATATTTTATTAATTCCATATCATATCATGAAAAAAGTTCTAAGCAAGTCATCTGGTCATATATGACCTTTTCTGTTTCTCACTAGCTCTACACCTTATTGAATAAATGCAATTTATAAATGGAAATATATAAATATGGGAAGAGTACTGAAAAGAACTCAAGCAGCTCTGTTAACGAAATAGAAAAGAGGAAAGGTTTGCTCAGCAAAACTCACCAACCCTGGGAGAACATACCAAAGAGATCAGAAGCTTCCTATTTAGCTGACCAGTGGACTAATTTGTGTCAGTACATGGAATTAAAAACTGCAGATATTGGCTAAAAAATATGTGCACACTAAGATACATAACCTTGCTGCGTATATCTCCTAATAGTGTTATTGGAAGTTGTGTGTAGAATGAGGGGAGAATCTGCAATTTATTCTGTAACCTCTACTCATGCTGAGTGAAATCAATGGAACTACTTGCAGAGTCAGACTATTCAAACAGTAATGATGACAGAATGTGGAGTCCAATCAGTACCATATTCTCCCTTCACTCAAAACACAATTTCCAGTAACACCAATGATAGAATTAGCTTGGGTGTCTTCAGACCGAGGGATTCGTTTTGGATCCGTCTCTAATATTTTCAGTTCTTTCCTTGTTCACTTGAGGAGGAGGCAGAGTTAAAGATACCAGTGGCAGTTTATCACTTAATTTTACTTTGTAATCCAGAACACAAAAAGGGAGAGACTACTTGTTGAAGGACTGTTGTTAAAGGATGAAACTCTGAATTTTCCTCATATAGCATGTTAAATAGATTCCCAAAAAAACATTCAGGAGCAGATTCGGAAGTGACACATAAGATGATGTAGTGAAGCACCTTATACCCATTTACTCTCCCTTAGGCCTACTTACACTTTAGGCCTACTTACACTTACATCTTTTGTGTATCAGCATGCAAGGGAGTTTGAGTGAAATTTACATACTGAGAAGCAGTACAAGAAGATTTAAGCAGGTGCACATTAATGTAGGATGGGTGCTGTCAGAGGTGAGGTTAACAAGATATCCATTTGGAAAGTTTTCTTATGTTTGACCTGGACAATTGTAATGGTCAGTTTTCTGGACAGCCGGTCATTCTTTTAAGAATCTTTGAAATTTCAGATCAAATAGACATTTCTGGAAATGTATATTGGTCCATCTCTACTGGCCAATGCAGAGTTATTCTCTACAATGTTTTCTAACACCTTTTCCTATCATCGTTTGTTAACTGTCTCAAGTGGGGTGGTTTCCAGCATTTACCTTAGAGGACTACTTTAAGTTATAACAGATCTCACAGTTAGGAAATTCTGCTGATATTAAGATTAAAGGCTCTTAATTTCATTCCAGTACCTCCCTTTGTTTACTCTACCTATTGTTCTTTATTTGGTTTACATCCTTCAAATATTTGTGGACAGATATCCCCTCTTTCATTCTCTGTACTTCCCCAACCAGTCATCATTTAGCTAAACTTTAGACAGTAGAGCAATATTATAATACCCTTATTTAACTGAGTAGTAGTGCCTTAATCCATTAATAGTCTCACAGTTTCTAGGGTCTTTGCTGCTCTTTGCCACCTTTTGTCTCTCCAGTGGAACTACTGGCAGAATACAGTACTACACAACATACAGGAATCAGGAATCAGAAACTGTCCTGAATTGACTTTAATCTTTACCCCTAGATCAGTCTTTTCAATCAGTTAATTAATGTGTAAGCAGTGTCAGGATGAGCTCCACCCTGACATCTGGTGGTGAGGTGTGGCAAGTTGTGGAAAAGAACTTCAGGGGCCGATCTTATTTGCATAGGCACACCCACCCCGCCTAGAATGAGGCCATAGCTGCTCAAATGGTCACTTTGGCTGCTGTGGGATCCCCAGTGTCTCTGTTATTGGGGCAGGAAGAATAAATTGTTATTACCCTGATTATGGGAACTGTGCTTGGAACCGTACTTGGCCTTTTGTTATGATGGAGGGACTCACCATCAAGTAAGTAGCACTCGCTAGGCAAGGGTCATGGGTTCCAAAACTCTGTGAATTGAGAGAGGCTGGGGACAAGTATTAATACTTGGTGGCATGGGCTCCTTGGTGAGGGCCTTACATGCTAATTGCACTTCCTCCTCTCTCCACTGTGGAATATCAGAGCTAATTTTGATTTCATCAAAAGTCTAGTTACAGGCTGCTGAGCTCACTTTGGGCTAATAGTGCACCAGCACTGAGGCTCCCCTGCTACAAGCTGAATTCACCAAAGAGCTGAACTGACTAAGAGCTGAAATCACTGAGCGTTGTGTTAAGTAGTGGGGGAGCCTGAAGATATATTGTGGAGCAGTTTGCGGGACGGCTGGAGTGCCTTGTGGACAGGCTGGTGGAGCAGTTCGTAGGACGGTGGGAGCTGCTGGTGGGACGCGGAGCAGTTTGTGGGACGGCGGGAGCTGCTTGTGGGCCGCGGAGCGGAGCGGAGCGGAGGAGTTCGTGGGGCGGCTGGCGGAGCGGAGCGAAGGCCTATGGAGCTGTGGGGCGGTCAGCTTCAGATCATGTAAGGTGCCTCTTACCCCCGTCCCATCTCCACCCAGGTTGGGAGGTAAAGCTCCGCAGATAAACTTTCGAACTCTGGGGCTGCCCTGACCAGGGACAGAGACTTTTGGGTCATTGGACTTTTGGGACTTTGGGTGATTTGGGGTTGCTGGACTCAAAAACCAAAGGGAAAGGGGCATGCCCCAATTTGCTTGGGGTGGGTTTTTTTGCTCATGGGTTGTGTTATGAATCCTGTTGGTGGTGTTTCCTCAACATAATGCCACATTGTTTCTCTCTGTTATTAAAAGGCTTTTTGCTACACTCAGACTATGTGCTTGCAAGAGGGGAAGTATTGCCTCTTGGAGGCGCCCAGCGGGGGTGGTATATATTTGTCCCAAGTCACTGGGTGGGGGCTTGAGCCGGTTTGCATTGTGTTATTGGAATGGATCCCCTAGATATTGAACCCGGCCCTTGTTGCTGCCAACTCTGACCGGCAGAAGGGTTACAAATGTTGCTGCTCATCTCTGAATTCTCTAAAATTTGTCTACATCTTTCTGGCCATTGAGCTGCCTTGAAATGAATACAATAAAGATGCAGTCTCACCAAACCCATATTGAGGTGGAAAAGACACCTCTTTGCACTGTGACATGATACCCTTGAATAGAGTATGTAGCTCAGAATTATGTTGGCTTTTGAATTTGTCTTCCTTGTTATTCTTCAGAACAGGTCTTGTACAATTTGCCAGCTAGCAACAATTAATGAGTTACAATAACCCCTCTTTTTTGATCAATTGTTTTATTTACTTTTCAGTAGGGATATGTCTTGTAGATCAGACTGGTGAAGGTAATTGTTTTATGAATTTGTCTACAAGTGGCCAGAACACTTACATAAAACCAGGAAATATGTCTGGTTTTAAATCAGTGCATAACCCGTGCATGGATCAGTGTAAACCTTCTATTTGACAAGATTTCTGTAATCCGGTGTTACCATATTTATATCTACGGAGATTATCTCAACCTCTATGAAGTCATTTATTGCAATATTGTTTCACCCTCAGCCTCCTACAACAGGCATTACTCTTTATCACTCTTCTACATGCAAAAAGGGTTTAGTCTCATTAATAAAAACTGCTAGCATCTTCTCTTAGTTGTCCCTAGCCTTTCGTCTATAGATTAACGCTTATCATTTCTCCTGTTTCATGTATCACAGCTATGAGAATTTTTAGATTCTGACTTTCAATTGATCATTTTCACAGATTTGTAATTTCAGCTGCTGAAGCTTCTGAAGGATTGGGCATTTTTAAAGTTAAAAACTGAACAAATTCTCAAGACTGTTCTATAATGCTTGTTTTTTGGATGTCACTGGCCAACAGCTAAGTAGCATTGCCACTGTAATGTTCTTATGCCTCTGAGCCATAGCATCTGTGGCACTATGTGGTCATAAGCTCATGATCTTGATTTTATTACCCAATATTTTAAAAACTAAAGTGGAAGCAATTAAAAAATTAGAGATGTCCTCCACTGCACAGGGCATCAAGAACATATCTAATTTTAACTGAGCACAGCATTCAGAGAGTTTGGGAAAAGTACATATTTGTATAAAGTGTATGTCAAAGGAAATGACTCCCTTTCCATGTCTTTAACATGACACTGTTGCTGTACCAGAAGCTCAAATACATGGTGGCATTTCGTGAAGCCCCTTGCAGTTTCTAAAGACATACAAACTCATGCTGCTGCAGTAGCTAGCTCTGAGTTTTAGCCCTGGATGAACTGGAACAAGAGGAAATGAAATAATTTGTCCAGGATCACACAGCGAACCAGATGCTTAGACAGAGTTTAAACATGTTTTTGTTTTTTAGCTCAAGAGTTCATTAGTTCTAACATGTACAATTTAAAAAAAGGACTATAAACATTTGATCATGTCCTTAAAAAAAGCATGGATTTAAGATGCTTTGCCTTCATAGTGCAGAGCTGGATTAGAGAGAACTGAAAATCTGGAGAGATGGTTCTATCTATTATCATTAATTGTTATTGTAAAAGCGATTCTTCTGCAGAAAGTTACATCTGGACCATATTTCAGAGTAGCAGCCATGTTAGTCTGTATCTGCAAAAAGAAAAGGAGGACTTGTGGCACCTTAGAGACTAACAAATTTATTTGAGCTTAAGCTTTCGTGAGCTACAGCTCACTTCATCGGATGCATTCAGTGGAAAAAAATTCATCTGAATGCATTCGATGAAGTGAGCTGTAGCTCACGAAAGCTTATGCTCAAATAAATTTGTTAGTCTCTAAGGTGCAACAAGTCCTTTTCTTTTTATCTGGACCATAGTTAGTTCTCCACTGTTTCAGAATGTGACAGAGGGCAGTTGCAGAATATACAGATTTCATCCTGAATCTTTGTTACATCCCTTTGCTAAAACATTCCTTACATAAAGAATAGAGAGCAATAGAAGAAGAATGCCTGTATCTATCAACTATAAGTGCCTGTTAATGGCTTTTAGTCCACCCTCATGTGACTGGCAAACACCTTCATCTTTGTGCAAAAATTAAGCCCACTCCCAAATTGGTGTAACAAGCATCCATAAACTTAAGAACCGTATTCAACAGATGTGACTCAAGCTACTAGCAGAAGATAATTGAGGCTTAATGCACTAAAGTAGGAAGCAATATTACATGTAGACATTTGCATTAGATCTCTGAGAATGCTTTTAAAACTCAGCTGATCTAGTAAAATCAATTAAGCCTACCTAGTCAATATGTATCCAGGACTAAAAAGAATCTCAAAAACACTCCGATGAGTAAAAGTTTTTGCTCTCCTAATATACAATATATACATCATGAATTCTATTCTAAATTATCTCTTTTTTTTTTCAAGGACTCAACATCTCCTACAACGCCTATGCTGGGAAAAATGCTGAAGGAAAGGAAAATAATGTCAGCTGGTGGTGTCATCCCTCATGGAAAACATTCTGAGGTTAATTACCAATTTTGTTGCACTTACAAAGTTTGCTTGAAAGATGATCCATCCTGGGAAGACATAAGTGTCTTGTTTTTCTAAATGCTATTCAATTGTGTTGAATGCTGGTGAATGTCTGACATCTGCCCCTTTCTTCCTGAGATTAAGCCCTCTGTGTTCTGCCAATAACAAGTCTCTTTTTTCCATTTATTTCAGGATCCACAGTATCTGTAGTTTTGGAAAAGTTACTCCTGGCTGTTTGTTTTATTCCTCCTTGTATTTTGGCACCTAGGCTGTTATTGTTTTTATAAGCTATCAAATATGCAGCTACAAAATCAGGATAAATAATTTGAACAGAGGATTTAATATTAATTTTAATCTCGTACATTTTTTGCCAACCCTCCACTTTTCACTTATAGGGAAGCAGACAAACAAACTTGGCTTAAGGAAGATATCTCAACTATATTCTCAATATCCATCATCCCACAGCTTTTGCAGTTGCCGTGAAATAATTACCAGTTTTTACCACCCAAAAGATCATGTGTGACTAGAGGTGAATTGTGATTTGGTAATGGGGCTATGTAATTTGTATCTTCAACAAGATTTTCAAGGTCAATGAAAATTCATAGATTTTTTTTAAAACATGCCAAAAAAATCACTTTTACCAGATTTTATAAAAATGTCATAGTTGTTTGTTTTTTACAGCACGTTATTTTATAATGGACTAATTTTGTGCAGTCATAGGGAAACAGCACACCATATCTGCAGCTGAAATCTTGTTTATGTATGTTTTAGAAGGACAGCACAATAAAACTTGAAGAGAGGTGTCACTTCTGTGTTTAAATGGCTGTGAACTGAAACATAGATAATATTTGTAAGTATAATGGTTGAATAATTCATAGTTTAGAAGTCATGCATGGCAAGAGAATATTTCTCTTATAAAAATTTATTATTTAGGATCTATTGACTAGAAAAACATATTAGAGGTTTTTCCAATGGAAGAGCGGGGGAAATAGAAATAAAAAGAAAGTCAAGGAAGGGTATGCAAGATTCACATATCAGGTAGGCTCATATATATAGGAGGCACAGAACAGAAATTCAAGATGAAGAGAATTGTAGGGAAATTCTTTTGAATATGAATGAAAAATGAGATATGAAATAACAAGGTACAGAAATGAGAGACAGAGCCATCCCTTGGGTATGGCGAATTGGGGAGACTGCTCCGGGCCCTGCGCTTTGAGGGGCCCCATGCTTCAGTGTGCATGTGTCATGCAGAGGGCACTAGGCTGGCCCGGGCAAGAGGTTAGGGGTGGCAGGGGGCCAGGCCAGCCTGGGGGTGAGGTTAGGGTTTGGGGGGCCAAGCTGGCCTGGGGGGGCTAGCAGGGGGCCTGGTGCCAGCCATGAGCGTCGGCCCCGCACTCACCACAGGGAAGCACATGTTGTATTTCTTTTTCTTGCTCGGCATTGCAGGGCTCGGGCTCAGTCTCCAGCAGTGGCATCAGCGACCCCAGCCCGCCCCCTCCATCCCGCCCCGCCGGCTCCTGGCATCACCCAGCACCTCACCGGTCACCAGCGTCCTAGCACCACCGGACCACGCCAGCACTAGGCTGACCCCATCCATTGCCCTTCCACCCCAGACCCCTCCCTTTTCCAGGACTCCCCAGCACAGGTGCTATCCTGTGACTCTCCATCATCTCTCGCCCCACCAGCACTGGTATCCCCTCCCCACACCAGATTTCACCTGTATTAAAAAATGTTAAGGGGGGCCCATAAAGGCTGATTTTTCCCAGGCCCCACACCCAACTAGGGCCTGATGAGAGAGCCGGGGGTGGGAGGGGGGTTTAGTAAGACCTCTGGACTATATAATTGAGTACAAGGGAAGAAAGAGTTTTTGCGCTCTCTCATCAAAAGATATTGCATAGCCACATATTAAAGCACATTTGACATGGCCTGCTTACAGCTCTATTCAGCAACAATTTAGCTTTGTGCTCCATGAGGGTCAATGTCTTAGCATCTATCGATCCTCTCTCAAAAAGTAACCATGGCAACAGAATGCCAACAGCAACATTCTTCTCCACTCCCATCCGTTCAAAGGCTGTTCGCTACCACAAGACAGGTTATATGACATCAAAAGACTCTACTGGGAATGTTAAAGGACACTTACAAACACATCAGGTGAGATAGCGCTTGCCTATGTGACGATTACTTTTGGCTAGAGTCTACACATCTCAGGCTTCCAGATGAAGCAGCACTATAATCCACATTGCAAAACAGCTTGTTCTAGAATAATACAAAAATGCCCTGATTATTTATGAAATATCCCTTTCAATTCAAAGACATAAATAACTGTAAGTAACAGAGAATAGTAGGCCACCACAGGCTTTTTAAATACAGAAACATCTCCAGTTACTTGGAATTTGTGACTAACTGTTGGAGTTTGCTGATGCAATACAGTGGTTCTCATCCAGGGGTTTGGGGGCCCCTAGCAGGTTTAAAGGGGGTCCACCAAGCAGGACCAGCATTAGAGTCACTGAAGGCTCAGGGCAGAAAGCCGAAGCCCCACCGCATGGGGCTGAAGCCTGAGGCCTTGAGTCCTGCCACCCAGGGCTGAAGCCAAAGCCTGGGGCCCTGTGCCAGAGGGGCCCCCACAGTGTAACTTTGTGGGGGCCCCTCTGGCACAGGGCCCCAGGAAATTGCCCTGCTTGCTACCCCTAATGCCGGCCCTGGCTTTTATATGCAGAAAACCAGTTGTTGTGTCACAGGTGGGCCGTGTAGTTTTTATAGCATGTTGGGGGGGGCCTCAGAAAGAAAAAGGTTGAGAACCCTTGCAATACAATATTCTTTTTAAGTTTCAATTTTATAGACAGCATTTCTCATTACCGCTATGAAACATAATGAAGGCCTGTCATTGGAGAGCTGAAGAGAGACCATACTATGTATAAATGTAATAGAATACTAGCTCACTTTAGTACTGTGACAGGTGGTAGATCCACATTATGAATTATGGCATTGGAATTTTTAAATATATATTGTAAATTGGACAGACATATGGTGTTTTGATCATACTCTAATAACTTATGGAGATCTGTACTGATGAAATAACTTTACAATTTCCCAAGAGAAAATCTGGTGCTATTCTTTCTCCTGGACTCCATTATTTATGTGTTTTGGTTGAAATTTACCTCTGTGGATTTTAGTGTTATGGAATAAACTATTTTGTATTTTAGATATATACCCATACATGTCCAAATGCTTTAGTTACTAGAAGCCAACAGTACAGCACTCAGAGGGAGCCATAAAAAAACTCTCTAAAAGTGACTTAAAATTGTCTTTCTATTCCTAGAAATATTACAGATTTAAAATATGATTTCTCAAACCCTTCCATGGCAAAAGCCAACTGCAGGGTCCTGTTGAGAAGCTGTGAATCTACCCTTACCAATGGTGTATAAGTGTGTGTGTGTGTGTATATACTGCATATACACAGACACACCCCATTAAAATAAGTCATAATTGCTCGCAATATATGCTTTGGGATATTCGTTTATTATGCAGCAAGACAAACTTCTTTCTGACAGTTAGATCTGTAAGTGCCTTCACTGTACAGTCCATAATCTCCTCCTTCGTTTTGACAGCACTGATTTAGTCATGTCTCGTATGAGACTAATTACAGATGAGATAGGTACATAGAGATGTAATCAATAATAAGTAAGTCTGTATGAAAGTGTTCAATTTAGATGTTTGTCTTCTGGCTGATATAAGTTAATTTACAGTCTACATGTTATAGAGCAGAGAACATATCCTGTACAGTCCACTCCATTTTGTGTCAATGTCCAACAATGTGTCATTGCTAAAGAATGTGCTCTTTTCAGAACTAATGAAACCAGAGATGCACCACAGATACTTGAAAAAAAATAAATAACCATGATAGTGTTTTTGTAGAGGGGCAAAGGGAGGTTGTTGGCTCATGAGAGAATTTGTTTGGCGTTAGTACCAGTTCTAAATTGTGGGTGGACTATCTGCCCTTCCTTCTTAGGCAAAATTCCCAGTGACTCTAACGGAAGGTTTGGTGGAGAAAAAACAAAAGGGAGCGGAATCTAGTTAATATTTTACTGATGACAATAAATAATTCTTTTTCTAATAGCAAACGCGGTCGTGATATATATTTGGGATTAGAAAGGCAATATGTAAATCAGCCTTTTAAAGGAAAACTATCATCTTGAACTTTTTTTAATTTGATAATTTAAAAAATCAGTTTTCTGATAGAGGGTCTCTTTATTAGTATTTCCTAAATTAAAAAATATTCTTTGGGGAAAATCAGGATTTTTTTCTTTTCCCCCATTGATGTTTAGAAGGCTCTTTTGAGCTGGAAAAGCACCATATTAATTACGTTGAGCTCAACCCCTTCTCTTTCTTTCTGTGCACATTCCTTCCTGCTCCCTCTCCAGTGCTATGATTAGTAAACATCCTCTTGCAGTGTCTGTGGAAGATAGTCCATCATCACCAAGGCAGTGAAATTGGCTGGCCCCACCCCCATCCACCTGCTCAAATTGAAGAACCAAGTTGGCGATGTTTTATTTTGACAGAAATTCTATGAATCTGAGCAAACGTTATTTTATTGCACTATTTAGAGGTCCCAATTCTTTTTAAAAGAAACAATATTTGCTGTTCTCTCTGCACTACATTAAAGCTCTGCCTCTAAGAGTGAGCAAAACACTTAAAATAGAATTAAGTGTGAGAATCTGATGGATGTATCAGAGAAAGTTCTTCAGTTCTAGTTCAGATCTCATGTGCACAGTTATGTGACAAAGCAAAGTTCTTCTTTCACTAGCTTTGTTTCTTTACTGGGTATTTATACATTTTTGTGTTCTGATCTCATCATACATTGTTCTAATGAATGCCTAGCTGTATATGGGATCCAATTCTGAGTCCGCAAGCAAGGCTCAAATAAAATGACTTTGCTTGAAGCGGAGATATTCTTACCCACAGATCAAAAGCAGGGTCCAGAACACCCAAACATCGAGGCTGCGGACAGTTACTTCTGGAGCTAGGGAGAAGGAAAGGTAGACATAGCCCACTTCTTGCTTCCTGTCTGGGTTTTGCACAAAGGCTCACTGGCCTTGTCCCTGGTATGTCTTTCCACACAATGAGCTGAGGAGAGATCTCTGTTGTGTGCATGGAAGTATGGATTTCCCATTACTTTCCCTCCCCGTCTCCCCTTCATGATGCATTAGACATGGAATTTTTAAGCTGCTTTTTGCTCCTTCTTTACATGCATCAGGCCCCTGTGGATGTGGCTCTTAATCCATTTGATAGATTTACCCCATGGTCATGGTGAATTGTAACTGTTTCAGTAAAAGGATCTGCAGAGCAAGTGAATTTCAAGTTTATTGTAGTTCTTATCAAATAAGCAGATACACAGGCTTTACTATATCTAAGAACTAATGTACATCGCCCACACAATATATATACACTCAGTCATCTGTATAAACAAGGCTAGCAAAATGCTTCAGAGGGTTTTCTGGATATTTAGTCTGCCAGCCTGCTGCACAACATAACTGTGAGTTCACTTTTGAATAGAGTAAAATGTTAATCATGCCGTGTCAAATTTTTCCTCTGGTATGAGTCCACTGAAGCCAATGGAGTAACACCAGGAATGTATTTGCCTTGTTGGCTTATACTGCATACTTTTGTCTTGTTACACTGTCCACTGATAGGTTTCAGAGTAGCAGCCGTGTTAGTCTGTATTCGCAAAAAGAAAAGGAGTACTTGTGGCACCTTAGAGACTAACCAACTTATTTGAGCATAAGCTTTCATGAGCTACAGCTCACTCATCCGATGAAGTGAGCTGTAGCTCACGAAAGCTTATGCTCAAATAAATTGGTTAGTCTCTAAGGTGCCACAAGTACTCCTTTTCTTTTTCTCCATTGATAGTGTACTAATTTTCTTGCTATGGAATTTAGTGCATCTTCAGTCCTTGTTAAATATGGGAGGGTTCATTGCTTAAATGTGAGCTTGTACTGTTATATGAATTATAAAGCCAGATTTTTGATGGATATATTAACAATAGCTTCCTTAAAATGGAAAGGTTCATTTAAATAAAGATATCTTTCCTCTTAATCCTATCCTTTCCTGTCTTCTCTCTGACTAGTACAACTCCGTTGCCTTCCCTGTTTCCTAGACTTCCAACTTCAACATGATTTGCAACTCCTCTCTCCACACTCCCTGATATAGGTTTTCACGAAGTCCTGTCACTTTCTCACCTAAAATCTGCTTTCCTCTCTGCAATCTCTTCCTTTCAGTTCTTCAATCATTTCTTCACTTTAATCTAACCAAGACACTGGAGCCAAAAATCTTTGTTTCTTGCTAGTTTGATAATAGTATGTCCCACTCCTTGAATCCCTTCACTAGCTTCTGTACAAAGTGCAATTTTTTTGTCTTCATCTTCAAATCTTGGCTTCCATCTTTACCTCTCTCAGCGTTCATTTTCTTTTATACCTGCCCTTGTGCCCAATGCACTGCCCAATCCTTTCTCCTCAGAGCTCCCTTTGGTTTTGTGTAGAATGGAATAAGAGGTCATGGTTGACACTGTGTCAACCACAGCATTGCTGTAGTATGTAGACACAAGCTAATACTCTTTAACACATGTTAACTTGTTGTGGTCAAGTGTAGCATGGAAAATTGTTATTGAAGAACAGCCAATTAGATGCGTATTGAGGGAAGGAATAGAAGTATTGATGAAATGGACCCTCCTTAGACTTCCATGTGCAAATATGAGAATTAAGAACATAAGTACAGCCATACTGGGTCAGACCAATGGTCCATCTAGCCCAGTATCCTGTCTTCTGACAGTGACCAATGCCAAGTGCTTCAGAGGGAATGAACAGAACAGGTAATCATCAAGTTGCCCATTCCCAGCTTCTGGCAAACAGATGCTAGGGACACTTCAGAAAATGATTTTGCCTCCCTGCCTATCCTGGCTACTAGTCATTGATAGGGCTATCCTCCATGAACTTTTCTGAACCCCATTATATTGTTGGCCTTCACAACATCCCCTGGCAATGAGTGCCACAGGTTGACTGTGCATTGTCTGAAATACTTCCTTTTGTTTGCTACCTATTAATTTCATTGGATGACCCCTGGTTCTTGTGTTATGTGAAGGAGTAAATAAATAATACTTCCTTAATTCACACCAGTCATGATTTTATAGACTTCTGTCATATCCTCTCTTAGTGGTCTCTTCTCCAAGCTGAAAAATCCCAGTCTTTTTAATCTCTCCTCATACTGAAGCTGTTCCATACCCTTAATAATTTTTGTTGACCTTTTCTGTACCTTTTCCATTTCTAATATATCTTTTTTGAGATGGGGTGACCAGAACTGCACTCAGTATTGCAGGTGTGGGTATACCATGGATTTATATAGTGGTATTATGACAGGTTTTGTCTTATTATGTCTTATCCATCTATTTGTGAATATCTTGTTCCTGGCTGTTTAGCCACTCAGACTGTTCCTTGGGCTAGTAAATTTTTCAAGTCTTGGAGAGTGCTGCAATGGAGGTGAAGTCTGTACGGATGAGCTCTGACTCCACAATGTAAAGAAGTAGAAGCCATTGGCTAAGTCCTTTGAACATCATAGCTGCAGTAGAGTGACTGGGAGAAAGGAAGGAGAACCAGGAGCTGGCCCCAGAATATCTTTACAGCTAATGAACTGCTTTCTTATAGTTAAATCAGAAATAAAATACAGAGGTAAGTCCCTGAGGACAAGGGGAAAGTTGCCAAGGCTTCTGGAAACTCCAGCTTAACACAAACTCAGGGCCAAGGGAAGGCTGTTGGCGGGAGAGATACAAGCCACAAAGCTGCCACAACTCAAATCCAGGGTAGGGAAAGCTGGCTGTAGGAGAAACCCTGTTTCAGGGCTGAAGGAAATCCAACGTACTGGCTCAAAACTAAGTTACCCTTGTGTAATGATATTTTTATGGAGTATTAGTGATACTTGTGTAACCCTTCTGCCTGTCAGAGTTGGCAGCTACAAGGGCCGGGTTCAGTATCTAGGGGTTCCATTCCAATAACACAATGCAAAACCGGCTCGAGCCCCCACCCAGTGACCTGGGACAAATATATACCATCCCAGCTGGGCGCCTCCAAGAGGCAATACTTCCCCTCTCGCAAGCACAGAGTCTGAGTGTAGCAAAAGCTTTTTTAATAACAGAGAGAAACAATGTGGCATTATGTTGGGGAAACACCACCAACAGGATTCATAACACAACCCATGAGCAAAAACCCCACCCCAAGCAAATTGGGGCATATCCTTTCCCTTTGGTTCTTGAGTCCAGCAACCCAAAATCACCCAAAGTCCCAAAAGTCCAACAACCCAAAAGTCTCTGTCCCTGGTCAGGGCAGCCCCAGAGTTCAAAAGTTTATCTGCAGAGTTTTACCTCCCAGCCTGGGTGGAGATTGGGGGACGGGGTGAAGGGGTACCTTACGTCGTCCAAAGCTGATTGCCCCACCTCTCCATGGGGCTCTGCTCCGCTCCGCTTCACCAGCCGTCCCATGAATCACTCCGCTTTGCCAGCCGCCCCCATGAGCTGCTCCAGGCATCCGACAAACTGCTCTGCTCCACCAGCCGCTCTGCTCTGCCAGCTGTCCTGCAAATGGCTCTGCTCCACCAGCCGCTCTGCTCTGCCAGCCATCCTGCAAATGGCTGTGCTCCAAGAGCCGCTCTGCTCTGCCAGGCGTCCCGCAAACTGCTCCGCAATATATCTTCAGGCTTCTCGACTACCTAACACAACACTCAGTGATTTCAGCTCTTAGTAAGTTTAGCTCTTTTGTGACTTCAGTTTGTAGTAGGGGAGCCTCAGTGCTAGTGGGCTGTTAGCCCAAAGTGAATTTAGCTCAGCAGCCTGTAACTAGACTTCTAATGGAATCAAAATTAGCTCTGATATTCCACAGTGGAAAGAGGAGAAAGTGCAATTAGCATGTAAGGTCCTCACCCAGAAGCCCATACCACCAAGTATTAATACCTATCCCCAGCCTCTCTCTATTCACTGGGTTTTGGAACCCTTGCCTAGCGAGTGCTGCTTAGTTGATGGTGAGTCCCTCCATCATAACAAAAGGCCAAGTACAGTTCCACTGTCCTTGATTCACATAATCAGGATAATAACAGTTTATTCTTGCCCCAGCAACAGAGAAACTGGGGCTCCTACAGCAGCCAAAGTGACCATCTAGGCAGGGTGGGTGTGCCTATGCAAATGAGATCAGCCCCTGAAGTTTTTTTCCGCAACCCACCATGACTCACCACCAGATGTCAGGGTAGAGCTCATCCTGACTCTGCTTACACTTGCTTTTTGCGTGCGTGTGTGTGTGTGTGTAATATATAAAATACAATATAATTAAGTGTTGTACTTGCAGACTCCAGAGTACAGGACCCAAAAGAGAATCTGAACTGTAAAACGTAGAAATAACTGAGTTCTGTTCTCCTGTGCAGATTTTGTTTCAGTCTGATTGAGCCCTGCTTAGTTCAAGCTGTTGTTATGAGGAAGTGATAGTTTACATCTCCCATCTTGTGTACTGGAAAATTGGCAGCACTACCTCATAATTCGTCACTTCTTGTGAGTCTGGGGACAATGTATCTTGAACTGCAGGGCAAAGAATTATGCTAAGATGTGAAAGCAAAATGTCATGTTCCTCTGAACGGAATCAACTTTACAAATAAGATCAGACAAAAACCTTGTCTAAATATTCTACAGAGTTGGAGATTTTTTTATAGACATTAAATTGTATAACTCAACTTTGCACCCTTGAATGCTTCACATCTAAACTGTTCTGCCTTCTGATTAATTCTGTGTCTGTGAGGAGATGAGTTGTGATCAGTAATACATACTGACATAAAGGAAGCTTTTGAATCGACAATATTCACAATTAGGAAATCTCAATAAGGTTTAATTTCTGTCTTAAAGTTGCAGTGTGCATTCCTCCCAATGAAAGTATCATAATGTAGAATATGATGATGACAGGGATCTTTAGAAAGCACAATACAAACTAACCAGTCCTTTAACTGTCTAGCAATTGCACATTGATAATGTGGTTAGTATCTGATCAATGGCTAAATCATTACTTTTTTTAACAGCAAGGTTTGGTTATTTACAAAACCAGAAATGCTTGCTAATTTATGAGTCCATTGCTCATCACATATTTTTCATACAATTTAAAATTTTTCCAGGTTCCCCAGGAGAGGTGAATTTTAAGATATGACTAATAGTCTGTCTTGCATCTTGTGTTTCTCAGATACTTCTAGTCATTCATGATGTCATGGTGTGTGTGTGTGTGTGTGTACACCACACCCTCTGCTATGTAGGATATCAGACCTTCTCAAGTATGTGTCGTAAATTACTTTTTATATACTAATGCAGCTGACAGTTTCTCCATTAACTTGAATTGTATTTTCATGTAGATTGTAATATACAATTTAGACTGTTAATTGCTTCGGGAAAAGAATTATGTCTTTCTACTTCCTTCTGCAAAGTGTGTCACATATTTTTGGGTGCTAGAAAATAATAATAATAGTAATAATAATATAATAATTAATAATTTAAAGAGTAAATAATTAAGAGTTTTAAAGTTTTGAGTAGATATAATTTTGACTAGTGATTATTATGACTCAGGAGATTTATATTTGTAGTTCCTCTGTATAAAGATGCCTGCAAGATTGGGATAATGTTAGTACTCAGATACCACTGCCATGTAACTAGGACCCTGAGTTCTTCCAAAGAAATTAGCCTCAACCATCTTTCTTCTGTTTTGACTATCTTTTAGTAGGTTAAAAACAAAGCCTAATACTCTTCTTTCTCACTCTTTACAGGGATTGGGGATACAATACCAAGATCTGTCTCTTGCTTTCTTCACATGGGTTCCTAGATGGTGACTCCATGACTTTAAAAGAGTAGATTTCTCATCTTCCTGTCTCCACAATGTGCACCTAGCTCCTCTGTTCCTCCACTCCACGCTATACCTTTTAATTCTCTCCACCATCCCAGAACTCAAAAGATAACCTCTCTGACACCTCCCATGCTCAGACATGCCCCCAGAACCAGACTCTCTTTTTTCCTCACCAAAGCAATAGAATATCATCATTTTTCAAAAGGAAGTGTTTTTCCCCCTTTTCCCTTCATTATGCAGCCTTTACTTCAATGGGACTACTCACATCGTTAAAATTAGACACATGCTTAAATTACATTGCAGAATCAGGACCTTAACTAGATAACATATTTTAAAGCGTTGTTCCTCCTAATAGTATATATCATTTTGTCTGGCCAGCTATAATTTCATTGTTAGGGACTCCCTTTAAAAGTCTTCTTGTCATTATCTGTAGGTGGCAGAATATACAATGTAATATACTGTGCTGGATCTGTCTAAGAGTATGTCTTCACTACCTGCCGGATAGGTGGGCAGCGATCGATCCAGCGGGGATCAATTTATCATGTCTAGTCTAGACACGATAAATTGACCCCCAAGCACTCTCACATCGACTCCTGTACTCCAGTGCCGCGAGAGGCGCAGGCAGAGTCGACGGGGGAATGGTAGCAGTCGACTCACCGTGGTGAAGACACCATGGTAAGTCGATCTGAGTACATCGACTTCAGCTACGTTATTCACGTAGCTGAAGTTGCATAACTTAGATCGATCCCCCCCAGTATAGACCAGGGCTAAGTCTCCTTTCCTCCTACTGTGGTATACGAGCCTCAAAATCTGCTACATTTTGTTGGACCCACAGACACTGTTAGCAAAATTTTAGCAATTTCACTCATCTATCCAACAAGACAGATTTATAAGTAGACAGCCAGTCATCCATTTGAGAAAAATCTCTCCCACTTGGGAATAGTAATGACCCTTGTACCCCACATATTCACATATTATACCCCAAGGCACATATACTGTGCCTTGGGGTATAATACTTTTGCTTTCAAAAGTCCCTATGTGTTTCATACATTTCTTGAGTACAGGAAGAAACCATCTCTGAGACAGAAAGAGTCTTTATTCTGACTCAAAGTGGTTAAGTCATCATATCACTAATGGAACAAAAACAGCTAAGCAGGGGCCTCCTCTGTTTTGTCACAAAAGACAGGCAGTGGACATACTGGTGGAGATTATCATAATCACATATTACTGAGCCAAGAATAATAGAAGTGTTCCATTTTACATCATCTCTTGCTTTAATATAAGCAGTTCAAGTTTCTATTTTGATTATTCTTTAATTTAGTTTTTTAGTAGAAAGCTGGTATTTAAGTATACATTGGACAAAATAATGTGAATCACCTTTGTAATTAAATAGTACATAATAAATAAAACCTAGAAATTCACTGTTCCAGTATCTTTCCAGGTATCAAAATTAGGCTGATTTGTCTGAATTCCCTGGATCCTATTTGTTCCCCCTTTTAAAGATAGGTATTATGTTTGCCTTTCTCCAGTCCTCTGGGACCTCAACCATACTCTATGTATTCTCTAAGATAATTGCTAATGGTTCAGAGCTTGCTTCAGCTAGCTCCTTAAGTACCCTAGGATGAATTTCATCAGGCCCTGCCGACTTGAATTCATCTAACTTATCTAAATATTCTTTAACCTGTTCTTACCCTATTTTGGCTTATATTCCTTCCCCCTATGCTAATAATATTATTTCTGTTTGGAATCTCGTCACCACTAACCTTTTTAGTGAATACTGAAGCAAAATAGGCTTTAAACACTTCAGCCTTCTTGATGTCATCAGTTATTAGCTCTCCTTGCCCACTAAATAGAGGACCTACAGTTTCCTTCAACCTTCTGGTGCTCCTAATGAATTTAAAGAACTTCAAATTGCCTTCTGTCTCTTGCTTGATGTAACTCATTTGGTGCCTTAGCCTTTCTGATTTTTAGAGCCCTGCGCAGATCCAAATTTATATCCACGGCTCCACGTGCAGCCGCTGCTCCCTTCCACACAGCAGTCTGCGTCTCCTATCTGGGGACTTGCAAGCCACTTGCACACACGAGTGTGACCAGGGACAGCTGCTGGTGAGCCTGGTGCCTGCCCCAGTGGGCAGGGTTAGGGCTGAGGCGGTGTGCGGTACAGACACGCCGGAGGAGCTGCCAGCATGGGGCACTGGCTCCTGGAAGCAGCAGCCACACATGTTGCTCCTTTCACTGCAGAGGTTCCCGGTAGACCCCTGCAGCTCCATGGATACCAATTTGTATCCTCATCCATGGATATAAATTTGTACCCGCACTGAGCTCTACTGATTTGTCTCTACATGGTGCACTGACTTTGAGTTCTAAATATTGCCGACTGATGGGCAAGGAAGATGATCTTAGCAAATGCATTTTTGAATGGACTAGGAGGGAAGCAATTTTTCTTTTGACAAGAAATATGAATTATGGAGGAGTCCCCAGAACCTTTGTCATATCAAGCCAAGAAGCAAAGATATTTCTTAAGATTATACTCTAGTGCATATTTCTTGGATGCTATATTGTAAATATACTAGTTCTTGGAGGATGATATTTTGTTTAATAAGTCTTTTGTGATCATGAGAAATATATTTATATGACTAATTATGTCACATATTGTTTGAATTAAAAAATTGGTTATTTGGGTTCGGCAGTGTTCACGAAGCCAGGCTTGCTGAGTTTAACTTCCGAAATTAAACCAGGAAGGAAATCTGCAGTTTCACCCTGAGAGTGAGCGAGACTATCTCATGTTGTGTCTGGGCTTTGGAAATGAGAGTCAGGATGTTTGGGGGCTGCTCTGAAAAGAAATAAAAACTCATATATAAACCATTATCCCAAAGACAGCATTTTATGCATCATAGAAAAGCTTTCCGTTAACTAGAAAGAGAGACTGAAACAGTTGTGATCTGAAACACTGGGCTGTTAAAACTACTTAACATGAAATAATTATGCACCTGCATGTAATTAGAATGATTCATTGCTAGGAAGATTGCATTATGGTGTATAACATGAATAAATGAGCTAGGAAGACATATTATCATGCAAAAGGAATTCTAGAAGAGTGTGTTATCATTCTGTAGCAATTGAATTGACATTGTTTTACATGCAAGTATAGGAGGAAATATATAATAAAAATGGAAAGGCGCATGGATAAAAACACTAATGTCAAAGTTCATTTCACATTCTATTAATGAGGGACTAAAACAGGCTCTTTGCAATATACAGCTGATGTATATATTAATGTTAAATAAAAATTACATCCATAAGATAAGCTGTTTAACACTCTATTAAAATATGCATCCATTTTTTAAGCTTTCATTTCAGGAATCAAACAACTAACAGTTAATGAAAATCAAGCCCAGTCATTTACTTCACATGAATGAGAGCTTGCACATCTGGCACTACAGAGGCAATCTGTGTGCAGAAGAACTTCGCGTGGTTCAAACAGAATTTATTATTACTAAATGTTCATACTTTGAGCATTGCCTAGTAACGTTTTCATAACAATTCTAATATAAAACACAGTACCAAAGGTTTGTTAGAAATTGTTATTGTTTCAGAGATTACTCAAAGCTGGTTTGCTGAGTCTGTAGTAATAGCAATCACCATATAACACATTTGAGGGTTCTTCTGCCAGTCCTCTTCTCAACTACCAGTATGGAAAATCAGCTTCATCTTTTGGCCTATGCCAACTCTATGCCACCTGTTGAATCCCCTCCACCAGGAGAATCTCCAGTCAACCAGATAAAATGTCAGAGTAGCACAAAGCAATCAAAATGGGGGTGGGGAATAGGAACTAGCCCACTGACTGTAGTCAGTGGTTTTCATACTTATTGGATTGTGGGGGTTTTGCCACAGGTACATATATACATAAGTATCTGCAGGATCAGGGCCTAAAACTGAAATGGCACCCCAACCCCCTGCCCTAACCCTCACCCCAAACCCTGAGCCCCCTCCTGAGCCCCAAACGCCTCTCTACCAGGAGGACTGTATCTATATCCTGGAATGGCAAATGATGCTGCAGGTTCTTAAGTTATGTCATAGCATATCCCTTTGGCCACTTCAAGATCTAGAACTTAATTGTAAGGAGTTTCTGGTGGCTGGGTTTCAGCACCTCAGTCAAGAGCTATAAAAGATCCTGTAATCATTGCACTAGGCAGGGCCTATGTATCCCTGCTCAAAACTGTGGGGCCTTCTCCAGCCCATGCCCATTCCACCTCTGCTATGGGCTACCATATCTGTCTACTTCATTGTGGAGCTGCCATGTTACCAGTGGCATACAACAACAATCTTAGTCATCGTCCATCTCCTAACCAATACGGCACATTTTATCCCTTGCTTCACCCAGGAAATTGTTTGTGTCTTCCAGGAGAACAACTTTCATCATCTCCACGGATTGCCAACATGCATCATGTCAGACCATGGTGCTGTTTGTTTCCTAGTTTTTGTGGGAATTTCTAAAGCTTCTAGAGATTGAGGCTATCCTCCCATCTGCCTACCATCCACACACTAATGGACAGATGGAGTGGGTCAACCAGATTCTCAAGCAATACCTGTGATGCTTCTTTAACTATCAGGATAACTGGTTGTCTCTGCTTCCATGTGCTGAGTTAGCTAACAATAATGTTCCTCATGCCTCTACTTAGCAAAGCCTCTCCCCATGTTGGTTTTTGTTTTGTTTTGCCAGCTACAGTTTTCATCCTTGCTTTCACAGGACATCCCCATGAACTCCCCAGTTCCTGCTGTCGCAGATCTAGCTACCCATCTCCACCAAGTAAAGGACCTCAAGGTGAAATTACAAGCAGCTAAGGAAGCATATAAACATCATGCTGATCAGGACTGCCAGACCATCCCTGACTTTGCCGTAAGAGATAATATCTGGCTGACCACACAAAATCTTAAATCAACTCATCTCTTGGCCAAACTGGACCACCAGTATCTGGGCATTATCAAGATTGAGGCACAGATCTTAAGCCCAGCAGCAACAGTAGCTCACAGCATAGGTGCTGGAATTCGGGGGCACAGAGGGTGCTGCCACACCCCTAGTTTGAAGGGGTTTCGATCAGATTCCGGGTTTACAGTTTGTTTCAACGGCTCTCAGCACCCCCACTGTACAAATTGTTCCAGCGCCCCAGCTCACAGGCTGCTCAGCACCAGGGCCAGCTCTAGGCACCAGCAAAACAAGCAGGTGCTTGGGGCGGCACATGTCTAGGGGCGGCATTCCAGCCCCGGCCATGCTGCCCCTCGAAATGTGCCCCCGTCGCCCCAGCTCGCTTCCACTCCGCCTCCACCTACTCCTCCGAGCGCGCTGCCGCTGCCACCCCACTTCTCCCTCCTCCCTCCCAGGGTTGCTGCCCGCGTAACAGCTGTTTGGCGCAGCAAGCCTGGGAGGGAGGGAGGAGAAGCCGAGCGGTGGCGTGCTCAGGGGAGGCGGCGGAGTACCTCCCCCGTTACTTCCTGCATCCCCCCCCTTGCTCACCTCCGCTCCACCTGCTCCCCTGAACGCGCTGCCTCGCCCTCGCCTGAGAGGGAGGGGGAGAAGCAGAGCGGCAGCGTGTTCAGGGGAGCAGGCGGAGCGGAGGTGAGCTAGGGCAGAGGGTTGTGGGGGGGAGCCGCAGGAAGAAATGGGGGGGGGAAATGCAGCAGGCCCGGGGGGTGGAAGCGGGGCTGGAGATTTGGGGAAGGGGTTGGGAAGGGGCAGAGTTGGGGCAGAGCCGTGGGCGGGGAGGGGGGCACACAAAAAAAGTGGGGTGACCAAAAAATTTTTTGCTTGGGCCGGCAAAAATCCTAGAGCTGGCCCTGCTCAGCTCTCACATTTGTAGATTCTGTCTCCTTGTGCTTACCTTGCTTCCACCCTGCTCCAACCTAGATGCTGTCTTTACCCAGACTCGCTACAGCATAGATCCTGCCCTGCTATAGCATAGACTCAGCCTTGTTCCGGTCCTGTCCCAGCCATGCTTCCACCTCGGAACCAGCCCTGCTCCTGCCTTATCTGACTCCAGGTAATCTGGTTCTGACCTTCAACTCCGATTCCTGAGTTTGACTCTGTTTTGACCCTTGGCTCTGGCGTTCAGACTCTCACTCTGGTGCTGACCCTTGCACCACCCTCTGAGCTTGATTCCTGCTTCGACCCCTAAGCCAGACCACCTAGGACCCAGTTTTCTAGACAATATATTATGCTCAGTGTTTCAATAATTTGCCCTTATGTAGGCATAGAAAAAGGAATGGTGCAATACAGAGGTATGTCTCGAGAAATCAAAAAGTTCTTTCTATAGAAGAAAAACCTATTGTCAACCACATGTGGAAGATGCTGAGAGCAGATGGATATTTAATAGCATTGTCCAGATGGTATCCCAGCAACTAATGTATCTTCACCATTTGGTTGTAGTTTACACTGCTGTATCTTATTCTTTAATATTTAATGTCAAGCATCTTGGATTTTAAAAGATTAATAATTCAAAGGCATTAAGAGATACTTAAAGCCCTGTAAACTGCCTGCAAACGATATTTTTTTCTCAGAAGGAAAAAATCTCTTGCAGTATGTCAGGTTTCAGAGTAACAGCCGTGTTAGTCTGTATTCGCAAAAAGAAAAGGAGTACTTGTGGCACCTTAGAGACTAACCAATTTATTTGAGCATAAGCTTTCGTGAGCTACAGCTCACTTCATCGGATGCAACTTCACATCCGATGAAGTGAGCTGTAGCTCACGGAAGCTTATGCTCAAATAAATTGGTTAGTCTCTAAGGTGCCACACGTACTCCTTTTCTTCTTGCAGTATGTGTAATTTTTTCCAGTGCTGAAAACGGAAAAAAAAGCTATAGGTAGGGTCATGCTGTTTAATATGGCTTACAGTTTGCTTTGTGATTTGAGAGCCTGCTCCAAAGTTCATTGAAGTCCATGGACATTAGATCAGGCATTAAATATTAGGCACTTGAACTCTTATTTTGGTTAGTACATCAAGTTGAACAATATAATAAATACTTGACTTAGGTTTCACTGATATTATTTAGATCAATTTATTGTTTATACCTGAATAGCCCTTCCTTTGTGCAACCACCTATGAAATGTATCCTTAGTCATTGAAATTCCTAATGTCTTTCTTCTGTTTTTTCAAACACTGTGAGGTAGATAACTATAAAGGTGTTTATAGATATAAAATTACCTACAAATTCATCCCCAAACAATGCCTGTGCATTCAGGAAGGTGTTATACGTATGAGTGAAGACAGAATTTGGTTGTGGAAGTTTTATGTAATTAGAGACAGTGGTTTGATTCAGATGTAAGTAACTACCTCATTTCAGTCTTGTCTAAGGGATGTATGCCCAAGGAACACAAAATATTAGGCACTTATCCATCAAAATCCTATTGTTTTAGCTCTTTCTTTAGGCCTTTCCATTATTTCCTGTGGGAACTGAAAAACATCCTTGAAAGATAATCTTATCTAGTATAGATTCTATATCTTATCTAACACATGTCCTCCATGGATGTGCTTGTATTTAAAAAAAATGGTCTGGAAGCCAAAATTAGTTCAACTTTTTATGTAAACTATCGTTTACAATTTGTCCACTTTAAAATTCACATTTTACCGGTATTTCATGATTACCACTTAAATTACTGATATATGTTAAAATGTCCTTTTGTCATTAATATGTGCTGCACAACCTACTTGTGTCAGACAGCAGAAAATCTGACCCACTGGCAAGCAGAACTGGTCAAACTGTATATCATAAATAATATGAGTTATGAATGTAGCCCTTTCTTTTGTTATCAAACCATTCATGAACTGAGCTTGAATTCCTCTGAAAATATTTCAAGGAGTCTGGTGGCACCTTAAAGACTAACAAATGTATTAGGGCATAAGCTTTTGTGGGTAAAAAAACCCACTTCTTCAGATGCATGGAGTGAAAATTACAGATGCAGGCATTATTATACATCTGTATTATTACATCTGTAATTTTCACTCCATGCATCTGAAGAAGTGGATTTTTTTACCCACGAAAGCTTATGCCTAAATAAATTTGTTAATCTTCAAGGTGCCACCAGACTCCTAATTGTTTTTGTGGATACAGACTAACACAGCTACCCTTCTGATACCTGAAAATGTTTGTTATGGGTTAAAATTCACTGAATAATTGGTATGAATAAGTTAAACACTCTGAGTTGTCCACACAGAGTTCACTCTGACTTTTCATTATTTGTTATTTGTGCTGTGCTGGGTTTATCACTTATGTCACATGGCGCTGATTCTCAGACCTTTTCACAAATACTCTGGAGTTGTCTGAATAATTGTAAATAATAATAAGGCCCCACAAAACTAAGCACGGTGTGTTTATTTGCAAATCAGATTTTCTCTTACTACTCCCCAGCTCTCTACAGTTAAGTATGATCTATACTTTGAGATGTCATACAGGGTATATAGGAATGATTATGAACCAGATAACCTCATCACTGTTCAGGGCAACTGCACCCCTATTCCCCCTTTGTGCTCCACCAAGGGCACCAACTCTAGGCTCCTGGTTCCTCAGTCATCACCTCTCTTGGGCAGGGACTCATGTCTCTCTCTCTCTCTCCCTCCTGACTAGGGTTTTTCCAAGCTGCGCAGTTCCCCACTGTTGCAGGGTGGTCACCCCGCTCTGGCCCGGAACGGTTAAAGAAGCCCTGGGGTGGGCTGTGGCTGGGAAAGGCTAGGCTGGTTGGGGAAGCAGCCACAGCTGTGGCCAGCTCAATTAGGGCCCAGCTGGCCCTTATAAGAGGGCTGGGGGGCAGGAGTTGGAGGAGTCTCACTCTAGCCCTGGAGTGGGAAGGGCTAGCTGCCTTGGAGCAAAGTACCTGAAGTGGAGCAGTGCTGGGGAAGGGCAAAGGGAGCTGGAGAGCTCCATCCTGGTAAACCCCCAGGCTTCAGGCCTTGTTTATAGCCAAAAGGTACTGGGGCTGCAGAGGGGCAGCCCGGGGATAGACAAAGGCAGCAGGTCCTAACCGCTTGCCAATGATGAGTGGCCATTACACTGCAGTCTGCCCCAGTGAGCGGGGGTTAGATGATGACTGGCAGTAACCACTGAGGCAAGGTGGGTTTAGAGGGTTGGGAGTTTCCCAGGGAGGGGAGACCCAGAGTGTGGGGGTACTGCTGGGGCAGAACCCCAGGCTAAAGGGCACTGGGGTCTGGGAGGGACATGGATGCCAGCAGCAGGCAAGACACCAGCCTGCAGAGGGCGCTCCGAAGGCTGGAAAGAGCTAATTCCCAAGACGATCAGCAGGAGGTGCCACACCAGTGAGTCCTCACCTTGCTATACCCACCTACCTTGTTATAAATCCAGCAAGCCAGATTGCCTAAATAGGCCTACATCTGTGTTTTGCTTGCTCGTCAAAGACTATGAACATCCTAATTGCTAGCAATTATGAGTTACCACACAGGTCTTTATAAGCAAGCACATTTATTCCTTAGGTGAATGCATTACAGAGAAAACATATAAAAACAATAAAAGTTCCTATATCCATGCTAAAGGCTTACCAGAGGTCACCCCTCAGTCTTATAGGGCCTCAGTAGACCAAAGTCCTTCCAAACCTTCCCAAGAAGGATTGGCGCACCCATAGACAGAAAGTCCTGTCCATTTGCTGAACCAGAAAGAAGGCCCAGAGTCAGTGTAAACTTTGGGGAAATAGCCTAAAGTCCTATCTTTGTCTGTTGGTCTCTGGAAAATCTAGTTTGAAGTAGTATATGCATGCTATACTAGGTGCTATACATATGGTCTAGGTGGGATTACAACCTGACTGATTTAACTTAATCACCCCCTCCTGGTTTTAGTTCTTGTAGGAACTGTGATAGCCCTTCCCCATAGAGTAGAAAACAATCTTACGCAGACCATTCAAACAATGGACCCTAAACGTACCGCATGGCACTGCAATATTTGTCTCACCTTCCCTTATAAAGAAGTTGCATACAATTATACCTACACTTAATACCATGAGATCTTTCAAGGATAAAGCAGGAAATTGCCATATCTGTCACAATCCCCTCTTTTTACAGAACAACCTTCCTGATTGTTCCTGTTTGGAAGAGGGTTTTTCTCTTCCCCCACTTCATGGTTGTCCATGAAGATAAAGATTACGCTTCAAAACTCCGTGGAATAAAAAAATGTTACAACCAGTTGAAGAGTCTTTATGCACTATGGACTATTATTTTCTATCCTTCCACTATAAACAGTATCTAAAAGGAAAAATAGTAAAGTGTGGGTCTGATTCCTCTCTCACTTAGGTCTTGATCTAAAGCTCACTGCAATCAGCGAAAAGACTGCAAGGTGAAATCCTGGCTCCATTGAAATCAATGGCAGAACTCTCACTGACGTCAACAGAGCAAGGATATTGCCCCAGCCCCTTATACCAGATTTAAGGAACCAGGTCCATTGACTTCAGAGGAGCTATTCTTGATTTACATTGATGTAAGTGGGAGGGGAAACAGGCCCTATTCAGTATATAGAATAGTTTTAATTAGTTAACATTAAAAAGTCCCTAGAATAGTAGCATTTGAACATGCCCAGGTGTATTTGAAGATGAGCATTAATACATAGCTCCCAAGTTGAGAGCACCCAAGGCATGTATTTACTAATCCAATAATATGCAATTTGTTGTGTCTTAATACTATATTCAATTATGAAATTTCCAATCAGTTTATTAGCACAGGATTTATGTGTATAGCACATTAAACTATTGACAAATTCCATGAGAACCCTCCTATCAGCACTTTATCTGATGTCAGGAAAAAACCGTGCCTGCAATAAGTAGTTTGTAGAAGTCACTAAAAGGTCAGAGATTTCAAGCTGTGAGACACGTTCAAGTTACAATCCACAGACGAAAGAGCTCTGGAAGGCTTGAAAAGTAAGTTCACCACTGTGTCTTTTGTCTAAAATCAATTATAATTTTCGCCCAATATGATTTGTACTGACTGTTTTTATTGCAATTATAAGAAGATGTATTGATACACAAGTGTAACCAGGAGAGAAGCAATCTACTGAAATCCATGAGAGGAGGGAAGATTGAGAGAAGAAAAAATTAGAGCCTCTAGGACTTTTCTGTGTCAAAGCAACAACCTAAGGCTATTTAAAAAAAAAAAAAAAAAAAAAGCCAAGATTTTCTAAAATGGGAGCGTAGACTCCTAACCCTATATTTTAGGGGTTGATCCTATAAGGTGCTGAGAACTCTGGTCCTGCTGTAGCAAAGCAATTAAACATTGCTTCACTTTAAGTTTGTGAATTGTCTCATTAAAGTCAATGAAGCTATTCATGTGCTTAAAACTGAGCTGGTGGTTGCTGGACTGAGGCAAGAGTACTCAACACTGCAATATCAGGTCTTTAGGTACCTAAATAAGTGAAAATAGTTTTGAGGTCAGTATATTGGAGAAATCTGTGTGCAGAAGTGATTAATCCTCTGTTTTTTGGGGAGGAAGATAAAACCTGTCCCTTCATGAAAGTGAATAAGAAGCCAGAGCTGGCCAAAATTTTTCATTCAAAATTTTCTTTTTCAATGAAAAATGGAGGGGTTTCTTTCTTTCTTTTTGCATTTTCATCAAACACTGAAAAACAAAAATATTTTGATTTTGGGCAATCAAAAACCAAGTGCTGATTTTCTTTGTATATTTTTGCTGTGTTGATAACTCTCACAATTTTATCTAGTGTCTTGGTGTTTTTCTTAAAGTCCCAGCTCCTGGATACATGTAATTATGAGAATGTGAGCTTCCATTTTTTTAAAAAAAATTAAGTTTCTTGTCTTCATGCCTTCAGAGAAAATCTTGAAAATGTGAATCATAATGGTTCAAAAGCCAGAAGGAATGACAAGAAACACCAACACTATGGTTTTAAAATGAGATTTTTTTAAAAAAAAGTCTCCTGATTTTGGGTGCCTGACATTACTTTTGATTGTTTGGGGTTAACAATACTGTTATCCCCGGACTTTTTCAGGTAAAAGAAAAATGAAGCAAGAAAGAAGAAATGTAAAGTCCCTATGAAAGAATACACAGCATTTGTCTTCACTGACAATCTGCGTTGAGCTATGAGGAAAAACAAAGCTGATGTAGGAGTGGTGCTTAAAAATTTAAAGGTGCAGCACCTATGGCATCAGTTTCTCAGATTAAACCCCACACTGTGCTGACAGTACAAAAAGCAAGGAAAAATACAAAGTGAGGGCACTTTAGAACAGGAGTAGTGCACACACAGACACACACCCTTTAAAAATAAAATCACATGAATATTAAAAATTATGGAAAAAGACAAGTTCAGCATAGTCACAAGTAGCAACAGGGAGTATGTGACTATACTGATCTCTCGTAGTGCCAGCAATTTTCTAAATAGAGTATATTATTATGCAGTTACAGCTCTTTCTTTGAGGAATCTGGGGCACTGTCCTACAATATTTAGACTTTAAAATTCATGTAAAATGTATTTACAGTCATTCCACTCCTGTGTGCCCCACGCAGCTCTTAATTTAACAGACTAGCACTTCCAAATGAATGATCCAAGTCCGACTGGTGCTCCAGCCTGCATACAGGGCCAGCCCAAAACATTTTGGCGCCTGAGGCGGGGAGCTCAAATGATGCCCCCTTGCTTGGGCCAAAACTTTGAAACTCTGGGTCCTAGTGGCCCCCCACACACACACAGTCTGGCACCTGAGGCAGCCGCCTCAGTTCACCTCATGGTAAGGCCAGTCCTGCCTGCATAGTATACACTTCATAGGGTGCCCCAAAGCTGCAGATGCAGGATTTCACTGATCACCATGGGAGCCACAATGGAGCACTTGGGAGCACTTTCAAAAGGGTCTTCATTAGTGAACAGATGAGAAAATAAGGCAAGTAGCTGGGTCCTTGATAGAATTTTGATCTTGAGCTGCTAGTGATGATATTCACTAATTTAGGGATAGGTTATGAACTCTTTCAACCTGATGGAGAGTCACTTTGGTTTGCCACTATGAGTAAGGAGTTCAACAATCTTTCCTTTGTGTCTCTAATTGACAATTTAATTCTGGTTATGTATATGAAGTAGTCATAATGCAGACTGTGGGAGAAAGTAACTGCCAGCATACCCGGCACAAGCTTGCACAATACTCTGCACTGTATTAAAAATGTAATAGTTTGGTTTCTGCATAGCCACCACAGCATAGCAGCTGTGCATATAATCAGCAGTTTCTGTTTGCTCCCATTGCTGCCAAATTTTAACAAGGACAAAGGAAGGAGATGGGCCAAGCAGTAAGAATAGCGTGCTACACACCGTAAGAAAGAATAGGGATAAGAACTACAATGTAGGTGCGTGAATTAAGAGTCAGTGAACTGAGGTGGTGCTATATATCGACATCCCTCAGATAGTTGAAACCCACTTCCTTCTCTAATCACCAGGCTGCCTATAAGGAAAAAATATCAAGCTATGTGTATGAGAAGGACTGCAAGAATCAGATAATATACTAACAGCAGAGTTACTATGCTAATAACTGTGTTACACCCTGGAGTACGGCCAATGTGAACTAGGTGTTTTCTAGAAGCCTGAGCTGCCTTACACTGCGGAATTTTCAACAGACCTTTGAGCAGTTTAAAAAAAACTACTGTACAGACAGCTGGGCAACCACTCTGTAGCTGAACAGACCGCAATAGCTGGAAGCCAGTCATAATTGTTACTACCGCAGCAAGACCATGATCCTATATTGTGGAGAGGGAGAGACACTGGAGAAATCTTCCATATTTACTTGGAATGCCTGATACATGAAAGATCCATGCTGATAGCACAGAAAAAGATGAATATTTGATTTCTTGCATAATAGAAAAGGAAAATACTGTCAGTGCCACCAGAGTTATCACAACGTTGCAAAGTGCATATAACATCTACTTGAAGCAAGAACACAATTATTAGAGCTGGACAAAATGTGTTTGTTTAGTCGTAGAAAATGTTGGAAAAATTGTTTTCATTTCGTTCAAACTTTTCACAATGATTTTCCGTCTTTTTAACAAAACTGAAACTTTTTTATTCAAAAGGAATATTTCTGTTTTCTTCAGAAAAAAAATTGTTTTGAATTTTTGTTCCCCCTGCCCACACACACACACACATACATTTTCTTCTCCAATAGGAAAAAAAAAATTTAAATTTCATTCAAAATTCATTGAAAATGAAACATTTTATTCACATTGAATTGAAACCCCAATTACAAAATATATATATTGTCAAATTTCAATCAACTGAGATAATCAGCCTGGAATTACACAAATTAGTAGCTGAATCCTGAGAAAACCAGCCAGACTGAAATAAACTATAATTTACTAGTTGAGTGACTTTGTAAAATATTTCAAAATCTATTGACTTGTTATATTTTATTACAAATTTAAATTCACTGTCTTAGAGGAATTAAACTAAGCTAATAAGGGGAATAGATGGGTATATTTACAGATGTTAAGATCTTCTCTGACCTCCTGTATAATACAGGTGTGCCACTTCCCAGGGGTACCAGGGTTGTGAGGAACCTCGCTACCATCTGCCTCTTAGTGTGAGGAAGCCTTCTCTGTGCCAGCTAGGGATCAGCTCCCTGACTGCACCAGACATCGGCAAGAGAAACATAAGAATGGCCATACTGGGTCAAACCAAAGGTCCATCCAGCCCAGTATCCTGTCTACCTACAGTGGCCAATGCCAGGTGCCCCAGAGGGAGTAAAATCTAACAGGTAACAATCAAGTGATCTCTCTCCTGCCATCCATCTCCATCCTCTCACAAACAGAGGCTAGGAACACCATTCCTTGGACCTTGCCCATCCTGGCTAGTAGCCATTTATGGACTTAACCTCCATGAATTTATCCAGTTTTCTCTTAAACCCTGTTATAGTCCTAGCCTTCACAACCTCCTCAGGCAAGGAGTTGCACGGATTGACTGTGCACCGAGTGAAGAAGAACTTCCTTTTATTTGTTTTAAACCTGCTACCCATTAATTTCATTTGGTGGCCCCTAGTTGTTATATTATGGGAACAAGTAAATAACTTTTCCTTATTCACTTTCTCCACACTTCTCATGATTTTATATACCTCTATCATATCCCCCCTTAGTCTCCTCTTTTCCAAGCTGAAAAGTCCTAGCCTCTTTAATCTCTCCTCATATGGGACCTGTTCCAACCCCCTAATTATTTTAGTTGTCCTTTTCTGAACCTTTTCTAATGCCAATATATCTTTTTTAAGATGAGGGGACCACATCTGTAGGCAGTATTCAAGATGTGGGGGTACCATGGATTTATATAAGGGCAATAAGATATTCTCTGTCTTATTCTCTTTCCCTTTTTTAATTATTCCTAACATCCCATTTGCTTTTTTGACTGCCGCTGCACACTGCGTGGACATCTTCAGAGAACTATCCACAATGACTCCAAGATCTTTCTCCTGATTAGTTGTGGCTAAATTAGCCCTGTAATTGCCAGGATCACCTCTAGAGCCCTTCTTAAATATTGGTGTTACATTAGCTATCTTCCAGTCATCGGGTACAGTAGCTGATTTAAAGGACAGGTTACAAACCATAGTTAATAGTTCTGCAATTTCACATTTGAGTTCTTTCAGAACTCTTGGGTGAATCCATCTGCTCCCGGTGACTTGTTACTGTTAAGTTTCTCAATTAATTCCAAAACCTCCTCTAGTGACACTTCAATCTGGCAATTCCTCAGATTTGTCACCTACAAAAGACGTCTCAGGCTTGAGAATCTCCCTAACATCCTCAGCCGTGAAGACTGAAGCAAAGAATTCATTTAGTTTCTCTCCTATGACTTTATCGTCTGTAAGTGCTCCTTTTGTATCTCGATCACCAGGGGCCCCACTGGTTGTTTAGCAGGCTTCCTGCTTCTGATGTACTTAAAAAACATTTTGTCATTATCTTTTGAGTTTTTTGCTAGCTGTTCTTCAAACTCCTTTTTGGCTTTTCTTATTACATTTTTACATTTAATTTGGCAGTGTTTATGCTCCTTTCTATTTACCTCACTAGGATTTGACTTCCACTTTTTAAAAGATGCCGTTTTATTAAACACTCCCTTCTAGGCCTCACAGGCCCTGCTGTCACTCTATAGATTAGCAATTGGCACATCTCAATGTTTGAACCCCCTGAACATCTTCCTGGAGTGTCCAGCCACTGGTCCACTGGACACCCACTGTATTCAGACTCATGCTTCCAAAGAAACAGTTCCACCTCAGATCACCGCTCAGCTTAACGCACACCATTTATATATGTTTACAATAAAAGCAAGTATATGTTTATTTAGCAAAGCATAGAGATTCAAATAGTAGCAAGTAGAAGTATTGGAAACGTGGTTACATATAAAATCATAACATGTGTTTCAAAGCTTAATCCTTAGACTTAGTTTGCAAAATATTTTCATGTCTTGTAGAGTGTTGCTCACCCCAAATCCTTGCAGTGCTTCTTTCGTGAGACAATCGGGGTGTTAGTTTGCCTCCTCAGTGAAGGATCCAGTGTGTCCCTTTGCACTTCAAGATATACCAGAACAATCCCTTGTCTTTATTCATAAACAGGATACCCCCTGCCATTTGTTCCTTCTGGTAGATTTCACCTCTTGTAGATTTCACAATCTCTTAACTGGCACCTGGCTCAGTATGCAAATACATTGCGAGGCATGTAATGCACAATACACAAATGGCCAGACAGGGAGATAACCTCCTGCCTGAAAGGAACATATCTTAGGTATGACACATGAAGAGAAGGGAGTTATCTCACAAGTGGATATCTTAGGTATGTCACCCTGGTTTCCTGCCTTAACTCTAAATCCTTGAGAATATACTTTTCAGTATAGATATAATTCCTTAAATATTATCTGCACACACATTTCACAATGATTATGATGACCAGTGGACTGCTGATTCTTGGTAGGGACCTCTCATTCCACCCTGGGCCTTTGGTGAACTACTATACAGATATCCAACCCAGGGGATCCCTGTAGAATCCTATGCACCCAGTTTGTCCTCTGCCAGATGGCACCAACAGGTCCCTCGGTCACAAAGGGCCATAGAATTTTGCCTAGTTACCCCTGCATTGAGCCCAATAATTCGTGTTTGACTAAAGCATATTTTCCAAAAAGACATCCACTCTTTCTTTGAAGCCACCAACAGATGGAGAATCCACCACTTCCTGGGTACTTTGTTCCAGTGGTGAGTCACCCTCACTGTTAAAAAATTGTGCCTTGTGCCTTGTTTCTAATTTGAATTTGTCTGCATGAAAAGATAGGCACCAAAGCCCAGATCAACAAAGGTACTTAGGTGCCTAAATACCAGCCTTAAAAACCCAGTAGCTTGTTCATTGTTAAAGTGTATCATGCGATTCAGAACTTGTACATTCCACAGCAGGTCAGATAAACAGAGCCTCCAATGCTTCATCAGAATGCATAGTAGAACCGGTTGTTAGGACAGAACATCTGAAACAACCCACAGTCACAACAAACACTGTGTGTGTATTGCTCCACACCAGCTGATGATGTGCAAATAACTTCAAGGTCAGTTCAGAATAATAATTGCATGAATTTTGAAGAAAAAAAAATCTGAAACTAAGGCTGACGAAAGTATGAAATCATAGCTATGGTAACTAGGGACCTTCAAAAAAAAAAAGATACACCCAGTCAGATACAAAGATGAGATAAAGATAATAACTGAAGGTTATTAGAGTGTGACAGAGGGAGAGACTCAAAATAGTCAAAGCATGCTAAGTCGCACACTTGGTTGCAGCTTGATTTTTAATTTACTTTCCTTGATATGTTGTTGTCTTTACGTTCTTACCATACCATGCTATAACATAACAACCAAGGCCCACTTGTCATTTCAATATGGCTATGATATATCTGTTCTTATTTGTTAGGAGGGATTTTGTGATATTTTGTTTTCTGTATTCTTAAGGTTTGGGTTTTATGGCCCTGATCCCTCAATAAATTGTATGCGGGCGTCCTGTGCCTACACATGGCATCCCACTGAAGCCAGTGGGACTCCAAAGGCACAGGGATCTGCTCACCTAAAGCTCATTACAGAATCAGGGCCTAAACTGTTGTGTTTGTTTTAAAATATAGGACAGTACTGAGGAGCTCTGTAAATCAATGATGATTAGGGGTAACATTTCTTGTGACAGAGACTCAGCTGTATGCACAAGGGGGATTCATCACCGAGGCTGTTGGAAGACACACGTCATGCATCTCACTGGCTCTCCACCTTGCAGAATGAGGGACACAATTTGGGCTGCATAGTGTCACACCGGGTCTGGCCATTTCCTGGCCCAGATTAAGCAGCCATGGAATGGACTGTGGAGTACACTCTATTACCAAACTCAGACACTGGAAAAATCTGAATAATTCCACTAATTGTAAGTAACTCACTTTAAAGAGAGAGATTTAAGTTCAGACTAGTTTTTTTTTTTTAAAGTCATGTTGTTCTCAGCCTGCAAAAAGTTAGTGCTGTGGGAACAGATGTGATTTTGGTCTCCCTGTTTCTACACATGGACAGTGCTGTTCTATAAACTGAGCACTATTACGTGATGCAGCTTTGTGGAAACAAACTATAGGAGCAGAAAGAGATCAACCAGGAGAGATTAATGGAAAAATGGACTCTAATGTGTGTTCAGAAATGTTTGGTAGTTTTCAATCTAGTCCAAAAATACAGCATGCAACTTGAGACGCCCTGAACTGGAGAAGTAAAGAGGGTGTAACGAAGGCTGCACAGTGCACTCACGAGCTAGGGTGACCAGTATAGCAAGTGTGAAAAATAGGGACAGGGGTGGTGTAATGTGCCTATGTAAGACAAAGTTCCAAATCTCAGGATTGTCCCTTTAAAATCGGGACATCTGGTCACCCTAGACAGAGCTGTGGGGTGGATCTTACATGACTCATGTTCATGTAATACATATTCGTAATCTTTTGCACCAAAAGCAAGATTTTTGCATTCTTAAAGATTAAATTAATGCTCAGATTAAAAATTAAACATGGGTCTAATGGCTTAATTGTGAATTCTATTCTTGAGTTAAGAACAATAAAGAACCCTGTAAAAGCAACAAAGACAAGCCTTTGGGATGGAAAGACTTTGTTGTCCTCATCAGGATATCTGGTTCCAGACGCTATATAGTACTTATTGGTCTGTACAGGTTGGCTTGTACAGGCACCTTCTAGTGTCATGGTTCTGGTATTCTAAAAAATTACATTCCTAGCCTGAGTCCACAGACTTGTGCTAGCAAGGCTCATGCTAGCATGCTAAAAATAGCTGTGTAAATGTTGGGCGCAGGCTGGAGTTTAGACTCTAAAGCCAGTGGGGAGGGAGGCGTCACAGCCCAAGCCACAGTGTCTACACAGCTATCTTTAGTGTGCTAGTGCAAGCCTCACTAACAGAAGTCTGTGGATCCAGGCAGGAAGGCTCACTCCCAGATGCCGTATAGACATACCCTAAAGGACCATATGCCAGCTGTGACTTGGCATAGCCTCCCCACCCCCACCATACCGCCTCTCTCCCCCAGCATGCTTCCTATCACAGCAATGGTGACGCACTGAAGCTGTCTTTCCACCAGCTGAGAATTCTTCTGCAGTGTGGGAATTCTCAACTTAGCAGCTGTGACCACTTTCCCTTTTGTGCTGTGTAAGGGCAGAGAATTTTGTAGCACTGCATTTCTACACATTTTGTATGATTAAAAGTTAGTTAAATATTATTGCAATCTATTGATTGTCGGGGTTTTTTACTGGTTGCTCAGTTTTCTTCCCTCATACTTGATAGGGAAGTTAGCAATTTCTTACTGAGTGGCTGTGTATTGGTCTTAAAACATGGAACTATGTTTTCCTTAATCTCTTTCTCTATAACTTCCCCTGTCCCTACCTCCTCTTTGCTTAATTAGCTATTGTCTTATGTCTGTTTATTTATCTTCATGCCAGTTTAAACAAACCAGATCATCACTATGTTTGTCTATCATTTTAAAACTTATTTGAACAGAAAACAAGCTGTTGGTGCACAACACAAATAAAATACATAAAAAAATCCTTCTGAAGCAATTTTCAAGAAATTGGAATCTAGCTCCAAAAGTTCTACATTAAAAGTAATCATCTCAGGAGGCAGTAATGTTCTGGATTTCTCCTTTTTCAGATTACAAGCCAAATGCTGGAGTGAACTGGTTCAACTACACTGAATCTGATTTATGCCAGCTGAGATTCCCAGTCCTACCAGTTTAGATATTTCTAACCAGGTAACCCAAAGTCAAGAGGAAAGTCTATGAATTAGATTAATACATTCATTTCTTTCTCACTCTGCTTTTTGCCCCTTATGAGTATTTTAAACTGCAATTGGTATTAAAATTTAGCTTTTTCTAAAATATTTTTTCCATTCTATTCAGAACTTTTTTTGGCCTAAATAATTCTTTAAACATTACTGACTGTGACAGGGCACAGAAGCCCTATTTTGGGTTTGGCAAACAAGCAGTTAACTCCCTTCTCAAGCCTCCAAAGGTCTACTCTGTACAGGTGGAAAGAGTTAGAGAATAAAACAGGACTCCTGGCTGATGATAATGAGGAGCTAAGGGCTTTCATCAGGGAACCTTATAAATACAACTCCCTGAGAGCCATAGGGAAGGGTTAGTATAGAGCAAATTAAACAAGGAGTTAGAGAATGACATTGGGTTATAAGGGATTCTTTTTGTTTTCTGTTTTATACCCTTGTGAGCATTTTCCCCTTTTGCTTTTGTGGTAGTGCTGCTGCTAAAACCTCCTTAGCTCACACCGTTGAGTCAATAACCACTCAGGAAAAAAGTTTTCTCAGGTAAGATTTTTGTTGTTGGACTGGGCTGACTGATTTATGCCAGTTCACGATGGTCATTAACATCTGTTCTAGTACTAACACGTTGCCACTGATTCCATTTCAATGTTGCTGTCTAGTCCATTTAGCTATTTATGTTTATGAACATTGCAGGAGTCTCTTAATGTTAATATACTGAATGTGTGGTTTTCCCGGAAGGAGACTAAGGGCCTGAACTATTGGCTTTGAATCAGCCTCCAAAAGAGAAGCCTATCAATATGCCTGTCTTCCCTCTTATCCCTTTGTTTACTTTGACCACTGGCAGCATGAAATTCCCTTCCCCCTCCTCCCTTCTTGGAAAAGGAGATCAGACAGAGCAAGTATGATAGGCCTCAGTGCTCTATGGTAGGACTCATGGTTGAAGGACAGAATCCCTTCCTTAGCATTAGTGGGTTTAATACAAAATTACAGGAACAGGTACCTCATAGGTTTACACAGTGTAATGATTCTAGCTACAGCAGCTGAGCATGATTTCCATAGAGATATACTGTGCTATTTTTGGTCTGACTTTTTTAAAAAAATCCCATTTATCTAAACTGAACACTTGAGAATAATTACTGTAAAAATTCCAAAATGTGACTTCCCAAGAATGTTTTACATGACCAATTGATATTTGATTTGAGCTGAAGTTGAGACCTTCATAGATTTTTGTTTTTAATCAATATTGTTTCGAGTTGCAAGAGCGAAGACAAAAAGCATGCAGTGCTGACTCTATTTCCTTGACATTTCAGTTATAAGGTGCGGTTATTCCGTTCTGCATTTTAAGGATAATATTTAATGTTGTAACTTGGTAGGAACAAAGAGATGATTATTTGTGGCTAGCCCTAAATTACTCATCAGACACATTATCTGCTTCCAGGATCTTTCCTGGTTTCTTTTTTCTAAGAGAAAAGTTTAGACCTCAAAGCTGCCCCACTGTCTTCCTTTGAAAGAATGTGTGTACCCTTGTTGTCAGCATTGCCAGTCACAATGCTTATATTGTTCATGTCTTTCTAATGGGTCCTATACTTACTTTTAACTCATGAATAATTTCTATATTTAGTGATGAACTACACCATGGACTAGACAGCATCATTTGTGTAGTTTAAAACATAATAGTGAGCCTGTAAATAATCCTCCCGTCACTATTGCAGTAAATATCACATTTTGATGCTACTTCAGTGAAAGTTTTGTCAGCCTTCCCAGTCTAAAGGCTAAATTCTGTACCTACGTATATTGATCTCCCAAATGAGCAAACCTATGTGTTCAGTGCATGTACTATGCACAATGAGAAAACATGTGTGAAGCAGCCAATGTGAGTCCCACACTGGCATAGTCTATATGAGGAGAATATGCATAGACCAATGGTAAGCCAGAGGCATATGTATATAAACATATGAGCTCCCCTCCCCCCACCCCCACAACCCATATCCCCGTCTCAGATATAGTACTCAGGTTTCAGTGAAAGGCTTTAATTTATCATTCACAATATACCATTAACACTGTCTCACTCAGAGAATCCCTAAACTTTGACAGTCTCCAGACTCTTTCGAGCCTACTTCCTCTCGCCTCTGCTCTTCCTGTTAATTACATGCAATGTCATAAGATTGCATTATGCCATACCAAAAATAGCCCTCCATGGCTCCTGTTATGGACAGCATGTGGAGCTGCCTCCCACAGTTATGAGTTATGTGGGAGCCAGTGGTCAGTTTCCAACTCACTTGACTGTTGTTGGGCTCTCAGGCATGTGTTTGCAAACAGCATCTGTCAGAATTTGGTCCCCCACCCTTATTTTCAGGGAAGTTTTAATATGGATGTTTAAACAAATACCGTTTGAGGCAGAATGAAATGCTGCATGAGAGGTCTTAGCCTGGGTGCAGATGTTCAGATGTGTAGTCTGATAAAACACACACATACAAACAAAGCTGCTATTATGACAAAAACATTGTTACTTTTAGCTTTGGAGCAAGATTGATTTGCAGCTGCAAGACAATTTGTTCTTTTTAGTTACTGCTGCTGCTCCAAATTCAGTAGTAGAAGTCAAAATATTCCAACAGCATTCTGTTTGGCTGCTAAATGGCCATCATAGTGACATATTTCCCTTCTGCAAAGGTAAATATTGACAATGAAATGCTTGGAGTGCAGCTTGTACAAAAGTATTTAGAGTGAACATCCTTGAGTAGTTTTATATGGAGAGCTGTATAGTGTATTGCACAATTATAGACGTAAGGAGAAGAGAGAGAGCGATATAAAAATATGTTTTCAGTAAACTAGAGGCATCCAATATGCCTTTCAGTTTCCAGAGAACGTCCCCTAACAATACCAATTGTACCTTTCACATTTACAAGCTCTACTGTAGCAAACTTATATGCACAAAGGGAGCACATGTTCCACTCATTTAAAGAAAACCTGATATGCTGTCCCGGGAAGTTACAGCAGGCCATAAAGACTGGTAAATCCTTCTGAATATTGTTTTTCAAGTTCAAAAACAGTTTTGTTTGCCCCCCGCCCGCCATTTTCATGTGCTTCTGCACTTTCTGGTTTCACCTAAGACTGGATGCAGACATATTAAAATAGTGCAAAAAAGACTGTTCTCACAGTATTACCAGCTCTGCCCAAACTAGGAGGCGTCTAACATTCTTTGAACAAGCTTCTTTCTGTGGAATTTTCTAATTAATCTTCAGCATGCAGAAGTTTATACAAATTAGAATAAGAAGTATACCTGCTTGTTACATCTGAATTATTTGAAGTTCACCCATCACGTGTGGTATGACATGCTCTGTGTTAATGCTCATGCCATAGTGGTACAATACACTAATATGTTGCAACATATTGAGTCCTGTTTATGCTACAGCAGAGGTGGCCAAGCATAGCAGCATTTATTGTAGACAACTGTATGTGGACAGTATATGGTTTAATAAGCACTCAGTAGTCAGGTTTGTGAGGAGGCATGTCACTCTTATAAACTCCTCAGACTTTCACTTGAATCACTCAGTTGAATTTAAGTCTGCTCTGGCTTCTGGGAACATGTAGTTTCCACTAGGCATAGCTAAGTGTTTGCATTTTAAATCCCACCCTCACTGATTAGAGTGCACTAGCATATTGGCCATCATACTGACTAGACTGATTAGCTTTTTTGCTTCAGTCATGTGCTGGTTGGACTTGGCAATTTTGGTGATGTTGGTGCCTGCAACGATTCTGCATTTGGTGACTATGCAGTGCTGGAGCCTATAATGATTTTCCTGGCACTGATGCATGTTCTCTCATGCTCTTATCTGTCCTTTGCAGAAATAAGATTTTACCTTTTTTTTATTGCATCAGTGGATGTCAGGGATGCCTCAGTTACATCTCCCACGGCTTTAACTCTATTACTTTATCTGCAGTTGCTCAATTTATGGCCATAACAGATCAGTTCTGTGAATCGGCTTTTTTACTTTTGAAACTTGTCTTTTCCTTCCTTGTCTTTTCCTTCCTGAAAAATCTGCCTAAGTCCTTTTGTTGTGTTCTCAAAGGTCCCTCGCTCGAATTAAAACATCCTCTAGTAAAACTGTGCAATTACTCTTCAAAATAACCTGGGAAAAGCACTAATAACTGGCATTTGTTTAAATTTATAACATCCATATAGCCAAATGACAGCATGACACATCTCAATCTGTTTGTGAAGTGCATGTCTTGCAGTTAATATTGAAGAAAATCTGCTTCTGAGAGTTTAGCTGCTGCTACTTCAAGAGATTTTATTGTTGTTTTAGTTCTGAACATGAAACAAGCTTTGCTTTAAACTTCTGTACAATATTACATATTTTCCTTGGAATAACATTACACTGTGTTTGTGTATCCATTTTAAAAACATGCGTTTTTGCAATTGTTTGTCTATATTTGCCAATCTGAAGCAGTTCACTCTGCTGACATTGTACCTACAGATTCATAGATCCCAGAACGAATCATTGTGATCATCCAGTCTGATCTCTTGTATAACACGGGCCATAGAACTTCCCCAAAATAATTCCTACAGCATATCTTTTAGAAAAGCATCTAATCTTGGTTTAAAAATTGCCACTGATAGAGAATCTCCCACAGCATTTGATAAATTGTTCTGAAGGTTAACTACCCTCACTGTTAAAATATTATAGCTAGTTTACCGTCTGAATTTGTCTAGCTTCAACTTCTAGTCATTGGATTGTGTTCTACTTTTGTCTTCTAGACTGAAGAGCCCATTTCGTGTCAATACTTATCAACTGTGATCAAGTGACTCCTTAACCTTCTCTTTGTTAAGTAGCTTGAGCTCTGTTGTATTAATGTAGATAGAATGTATAGGTCCAAACAGTCAAAGGTGTTAACATAATCCAGCCACCGTCCAACATTAAACAGTTTTAAACAAGTTTCGGGGTTTGGTATACAGAATCAGCCTGCTTTGGACCATGGCAAAAACACCATTGAAAATTCTTTGTAATCTTTTATTGAAGATACAGAAAAAGAAGGAAAAGCAGAGCATTTGAAATGCAAAGTATTAAACAAGGCTTCTATTTAACAACATTTCTTGTTCCCTTTTCCTTTAGTTGGAGAGAGTTTTTCTGAAGGAAAGCCCCTTGTTTGACAGTCTCTTCGATGGCATCAGAGGAAAAAGGGAAGAAGTTAGGTGAGGTGAGCAGAAGCTGTCATTGTTGTTGATGTTATAAAGTCCAATCCCATTTCCTAGAAGACAAAACATGACCAAGAGGGAGATCAAAGAATAGCAAAGATAGAAAATGCAGCTTCTCTCTCTGGTGTTGACTTTCACTTGCAACCTTACTGATAGAAAAACACAGGCATGGCACACTGTCTTATCAGCCACTCAGAGACCTGGCAAACTTTTACCAGAATTGGACTGTTTGGGGCATTGCTTTTCGATGACTCTTTCTGGTCACAGGCTTACAGCCATGTGTGCTGGAACTAGGGGTGCTGGGGATGCTGCCGCCCCACCTGGCTTGAAGTGGTTGTCATCATATACAGGGTTTACAGATTGGTTCAGTGGTTCTCAGCACCCTCACTATGCAAATTGTTCCAGCAACCCCGCTTACAGCAGTGCAGCAAAATACACTGTCTTGGCCAGCTAAGTCTTAGACAGCAGGAAAAAGGAGAGGAATAGGAAAGAGAAGAAATAAGGTGAGAAAAGGGAAGAACACACAAGTCTCCCATCCCAGGTGATGGTTGGGATTCAGCTGGAGCTGGTAGAGGTGGCAGTGTCATCTGGGTCCCTCTCTCTGGCAGGACACTTCTCAGGATTAGGAGGAAGAATGTCCGGGTCCCAGGAGATGATGGTGAAGTTTGCTCCAGTAGCCAATTTTTCTCCCCAAAGTCTCTTTCTTTAAGGTTCCAAAAGGGAGTGGGGTAAACTACCTTATCCCCTCATTATTTTGTCCACCTGTTAGGCCTAATTTTCAACACATCAATTTTGGTTCATTGAGTTTTGGCTCCACAGCTGTCTTGTTTGTCAAGCATGCTCTGACCACAGTCCTTGAGTTGTATCAGTAGGCCTTTTTGTTTGGACTAATTCAATCACACCTTTTCCCATCAACATTTGTTGTTATATGTTATTGTGACATTTAATGAACTCTCACACTTTTTACAGCTGAGCTCACAATTAGGGTAAATTTTTAGGGCCCAATTATCACAACTCCTCCTTCAGTCTATCACAATAAGGCATGTCTTCTAATTCTTTAATCATTCTCGTGAGTCTTTGCTGAACCCTCTCCAATTTGAGTCACTGCTTTGCTGTTCTCTCAGCTTTACCTGTGAGATAGAACTTTCAAAAATATTGTTACCCATTTCATTTATGAACAAATTCATATTTGAACAAAAATTGAGTGATATCATTGCTCATTTCTTGAACTATCGAATATGCAAGAAATATTGCCTGTCAGAGAATCTTTTATGTCTATTTTGATTTTTATTTTGGTAACTTTTGTTTCTAAATTTCCCTTTTTGAAATTATGTCTAGCTTCTCCTTCTATACCAACTCACTTAAAGCTCTGGTATGCATTTCATTAATTTCTCTCTCTAAAAATGGTTCTGCTAATTTCACTAACCTAGATTAAGATTAAATAAATTAGCATCATTTTGTGATCTGTATACCAATCTACCTAAAGGTGGTTGGAAAAAATTCCAATTCAAAAATTTTCACTAAAAATAGGGACAAATTTTATAATGCTTTTTCAAAAAGATCTGTTTTTCAACCAGCTGTAAACCTGCCTTTTATTATACGAGTCACATAGTGCTCTGAGTTCACATATGCACAAACATATCAGTGGGTTTTATTGTCTTTAATTTACAAATATAAGTCTCCTAATGTCTCTATGTAACATATTTTTGGATCAGCAATGCCTGTCCTATATATCCATAATCTGTGCCAAATTGTCTCTTCAGTGTATACTACATACATATTATTACAGCACTATACTATATACCTGCAGCTGCTAACCTACAACATGGAGAAATGTCATTGCACTTTTGTTGCTTTCTCTGCAAATGTACAATTTTGCTTTAATACTGAATCTACTCCTAGTGGTTTGCTGCATTTAAGAACATGAATATTATGCAGAGAATATATTTTGGTTTTAATTTGATTTTCTCTAATCTTTAAGCAGCTTTGTTTTTCAGCAATCCAGGTTTTAAACTTATGGGGTTGTCTTCCACAAGGTATATTATTTTAAGAATTGTAGTCCTCCTGGTGCCCAGGAAACAAAAATCAAATTTAAGGAATGTCCAGTGACAAATGAAAGACATAGTCAATTTGATCTGGAGGCATATTGGTCCATCCATAGAGAAAGATGTATTCCCCTTGTTCTGTGGCATAATAATAATCTTACCTGCTGCAGGATTTGTATGCAGCGTTTTGGAAGTGAAAAACAAACCACCACCTTCTTTCATACCATTCAGTGTGTTTCTCCATCTGGCAAGTGAAACATGAAAAGGCTTTTTGAAATCTGTCCAACATCATCTTGCTAGATGATGAGGGAAGATAGTGCTGGGGAGGAAACTGAAAAATTTATTGTATTGATTTATAATTAACGTGCCTATCACCATTGTCTGAATAAATGAATTATGTTAAGTACTAAATCACTAAGCTAGTTAACCAGAGGTAAAGATTTCACAGTCTCCCTTCCCCCAGACCCACAGGTAAAACCTGAGAAAAGGGTTTTACACCATGCTCTAAAGTTCCACAAATTCTGGCTGTGTCTGGCCAATGGGGGAATCTAATTCCAGAATGGAAACCTTCCACTGGAAACACCTCACATTAAGTAGAGATTTATTCCAGCTCATGCTCCGTTTATTATCAGTAGCCTGATGACTGGAGCCCCTTGCAATTTATATCCTTGCTAGTGTAACTATAGATCTTACTCTTTTTCATATAAGAGTCTTATCCCTTTTTAACTCTTGCTATACTGTTTTCATTAATGTGTTGTGGGAAATAGTTTAATTCTTTAATAGTATGTTCCAAATATAGAATACAACCATAACAGACGTGAACAAAGTGAACCCTGGTGCAGCTCCATTGAGTCCCTTACCTCTGAAGTCAATATTTTGTTAACTGTAGGACAACAGTTCTGAAACATGCTGAAGCTAAGAACCTCTTTTCTAATATGAGAGTGGGAGGGAAAGAACTTCAGCAGTGAAATTAAGCACAACTGTGCATAATATGAGGGTGGAGGGATAGCTCAGTGGTTTGAGCATTGGCCTGCTAAAACCAGGGTTGTGAGTTCAATCCTTGAGGGGGGCCATTTAGGGATCTGGGGCAAAAATTGGGGATTGGTCCTGCTTTGAGCAGGAGTTGGACTAGATGACCTCCTGAGGTCCCTTCCAACCCTGATATTCTATGAAAATCAACTAAAAAAATCCCAGATGCTCTCTTCGTATCCCTTTAAAAGGCTTCAAAGGATGGTGGACTTCAGTTTGAGAACTTCTGTACTCACATCCAGATCTGAAAGGATCCAAACAACCAACACAGTTCCCCATTGGGCACTGTAAGGGGCCAGATTTTTGAAAGGGATGCTGGGAGTTTGGCACATGAAAATCACTCACTTCCTGTGAGCTAAATGGGAGCTAAACTCTTTGCAAATCTGTTCCCACATCACACAGTTGTAAACTAAAACACAACCACAAATTCTAATCTGAGCTATAAGGCAGGCACTTCATCCACTAAGCTTATACCATCTTTGCTTGTACCTTTGCTCTGTGAAACTTTTTGCAAAATGTCATTACAATGACCACAGAATTATAGTCTCTCAGATTCTCTAGTGATGAGCTCCAGAGAAATGCCTCTATCTAAATTAAAGCAATGAAATGGAGACCCTGTACAATCTGAAATGCCTACAGTCTGGGTATCAGAATTTTGGGAAAGAGAGAAAACACCTATGTTATATTTTTCAACACATCCTAGTGGGAAATAACTCATATGTGCTTTTTTCCCCAACACAACTGATTTTACTGATAATGATTATTTATTTGGCTGATTATCCTGTTTGGCTTGCTTGTCTGAAGGGTAAACATCAAGCAGAAGTGATTTTGTGAACATACCCACTTTACAAATTGCCTGATCGTCCTCCTATGAGTTTGCAGAGAAATAAGAGCTTTTTCAATTGAACAACTGTCTCCATGAAGAGTTTTGAACACAGCCTGCCACATCAGCCTGCTTCCTTGCTAAAGGCACCACTATGGTTTCAAGAATGATTTCATACATTTTCTTCTCAAACCTCATCCACCCTCAGTGGGACCCAAACATTGATGGAGTTTGGAGCAGGATAGCTTGAGACCATTCTTTGTTAATTTGTCAGCAAATTCCTTGCAGTAACGTGCTGTTATGTTCAGTGCAGTCTGGGATCCATTGTGTCTTCTGAACTCTGGTATTTCTACATGCTGAATCATTTAATCAGCCCACTTTTTGCAATTCTTTTTAAAAACAATCTAGTGGCTTGAATTGCCTCAAGAGCTCTCCACTCTGTTTTTCTCTGTCTAATATCTTAATGCCAGTTTCAAATTAATTTGACACAGGCATATCCATGATTCTACAGAAGCAGCACATCTTTACTGTAAAAATAAGTGCTTGAACTGAGATGGTAAAGTATAGTATGAACCCAAATGACATACCAATTTATTAAGTTTGACCCCCCAAGAATTCAAAATCTCCACTACAACTGAAGAGGCTGCCTATTTCAGAGCTCCTTCAATGAAAGGAATGACCTGACCAATAAGCATCTGCCCTTGCTACAATCCCCCTCCCAAATACTGCTGGCAATGTTGAGCCAATTTCTCCTAAGGGACCATTTCAATTACCATAAGTTGGAACAGCCCTATTGCTTGGTCCCCAACCAATCCCTGGATCAGTGGAAGTAAAATATGGCTAAAGACCCAGACCACACTCATCACAGTTAAAGATTAAGCCCTGGGTTTGCCAACACCTATTGTAGCGCTTCACTCTTCCCAACCACCCTTATTCACCTCCATATTTACAAATGCTCAGCACTCTCCTGATCTTTCCTCCAATTAGTTACTGCATGCACAACAGCCATTGGCCACTAAGAACCAGACTTTTATGTGTGTCATTAATAGTTACCATTTCTAATTAACTGTAATGGTAACCAGCCGTTTTAGTGGCAGCAAGAAAGGATTGTCAGGAAACAACCAGTACAGAGTACTCTGGCATTAAAATGTAGTGCTAAGATGTGCTCCACAAAAGTGTTTGCTCGAAAATGCCTTTACATACAAAGTTTTCATAGATATTGACCTCAGCGGCAAAACTCCCACTGACATCTGTGATGGGAGATCGTGTCCTAAGTGAGAGAAATTGGAACACAGAAAATAAAAGCAGATTCATAATAAATTGATATTGAAATATGAAAGATTAAATCAAATCAAGCAATTTAAAATAATAAACCCTTGGGGAGAGATTGATTGCTGAGAATCTAGTTGCACTGATTAATGAAAAGAAAAATTGCTCTATTTCAAGCAAACTGAAGTCAAATTCTATACAAGAGTGACTTGACCATGAAAGGTCCCTATGGTGTTACTGTGTCAGAAGGCATAACATGTCTGTGGGCATTTTTTCCTTAATGTGACAAAGTCCCCAGATCAATTCAGTTTGAGGAAATTAAGGCCCAGATTTCCCCTCCCCATGGAAAATCCAGAGGGAGGTGCAGAAGAGGACACTTGGGAAGGAAGGCAGAGAACTTGATTTTCCTCTGAATTTTTTTGTTCCCTCCCATGCAAGAAGCCAAGTGTTTACCTTACAAACCCAGATGAGCCACACACATCTCAGGGGTCCACTAGAAGTCAGAGCTATGACACAGAGACCTTATGACTTGAACCAGCTCTTGAGCTCCACTCTGCCACCTCAGCTCCCTAGAAGCATAGCTCCAATGGTATCCCCCACAGCTGTCCCTGGTCACACAATTTAAAAAACAGATCCCACAGTTTAGAGGGGCTCTGTCAAAAGTGCCATGCTCTAATAACTTTGCTTTGGATTCCTTATGAAGAGACTAAAGGGACAATGTGTCTGACCCCTTCCTGTCCTCAGGCCACACCCTCCCGGGTATAGTTTTGTGAAGGAAGTTGATCAACTACGGCTGCAGACAGAAGAGACCCATGCCTAAAGGACCACCACCATGCATGGATCAACATATCACAATTGGGCTCAATTCGTGTGTCAAGGAGAGCAGCTTTTTGCAAGAATAAAGTCAATGTAAAGGGGGGGGAATCGTCTTTATCCAGAAAATTGCTATTTTCTTGCCAGTTGTAACACAAAAATAGCTCAAATAATTTATTTCCCCAAAACAGATGAAAATGTATTCTTGGGTAGAAACTTGAAGCCAAATTCTGATCTCACTAGCATAAATCTGGAATAACTCCATTAACTACCCTGGATTGACTCTTGTGTAATTGAAAGCAGAGTTGTGCTCTTTATAGGTTAAGCTTCAGGATGGAGCAGCTTTTATAGACTAATTAGAAACTTACTGAAAAAAGAGGATTCATGATGGAACATGCTGAAAGAACCATAACTTTGCACAGGCCAAAGAATCAAGACACAATAACACTACCCACCAGTCACTCAGCCAAACATATGGTTAGTGCTAGACAATGAATCTAAGAGAAACAAAATATGATTAAGCCAGCTCTTCAGAACCAGTTGGTAGCCAGGACAGTCAGAGTCAAAAATACCATTTATCAAGCAGTGGCATTTTCTTAACGAAAAACAAGTTATTTGTTAGCGAAAATTCAGTGAAAGAACTGAATTGAACTGAATTCAGTGCAAGACACCAACAAACCTTAGCAATTAGAAATGAAACGTTTGAATAGCACAGTCCTACTTCACAGGAGTCATTTGTAATATGGGACCTACATTCAATGCAAGGGACATAGGAACATAGGGATTGCCATATTGGATCAGACCAGTGGTTCATCTAATCCAATATTCTTTTTCTGACAGTGACCAGAATGCTTCAGGAGACGGTGCAAGAAACTCTGCAGTAGGTTGTTCTGGAATAACCTGCTCATAGCCAATAGCTCTCATCACCCAGAGGCTAATTTATGGCCTGAAGCATGAGCCATTTATAAACCTTCAAAACTTTTAGATTATTTATTTCAGCAGGGAGTTGGAAGATCAAGGGTCTACCCTCTGCTCTGCCACAAATTATTGTGTGTGGTCCTGGGTAAGTCGCTTAACTACTCTGGGCCTCAATTGCCCAATCTGTACAGCAGGGATTAAAAAAAAAATGTACCTCCCTCACAAAGTCATTGTTAGGCCATTAACTTTTGTTTGTAAAGAGATTTGAGGTTCTCAGAAAGCACTATAGATGTGCAAAGTATTATTGTGTTTTCTTTGGTGCAGGGACTGCATCTTCCCTTCCATTTGGAAAGCACCTTTTATGTTTGGGGCATTGGAGCAATGTAAATAATAAATAAAAATATTTCTTTAACAGCTGCTCCCTTAACTCCAGACAGCTATAGCGGCACAGGAGCTAGCGAACAGAGCTTTAAACAGAGGAGTTTCAGTGGGAGTTTGTAAGGGGAGTTTGTATTGTGGTGCTTGTTTGGGGTTTGTTTTTGCTGTGGGTGGTGGTGGTTTGGTGTGGTTTGTTTCCCAGATTAACAGGATTTAGGTGGGAAGGCTATGACAGATACAGAGGCACCAGTGGGAGTAACCCATGTAGTGGAAGATACAATGAAGATGACTGGATATGGAAGCTGCGGTATGTACATAATCCTGGAGGGGGTACCTGGTAAGAGTTTTGTATGCATGAAATACCTTCTGATAGAGCTGATGGAGGAAAAGATCCGAGGTTTGGAGATGCAGGTGGAAAGTCTGGTTGAGTTTAGAAAGGGGTTCGAGCAGATTATGGAGCAAAGACATGAGGTATCTGAAGGGAAAAGCTCAGATTTACAGATGGAAGCAGGACTGAGGAATTCTGAGGGGAGACTGGGTGAGGAAAGTGGTCAGTGGAAGCATGTGACTAAAAGAACCAGTCAGAGGAAAAGATGGGCTAGTGAAGGAGAAATAGAGGTCAAGAACCGGTTTGCAGAGTTGGAAAATGAAGAAGGAGCTCAGCAGGTAGTCACTGAAGGTGGAAGGGCAAGGAAGAAGAGAAGAGAGACTAGTCCTATAGGAAAAGGGGAAGAGTCAATGGAGACTACCCCAAATATGAGCTCCAGGAGGATACAGGGTGGGTTGAAGAGGATTACAAGGGAGAATAGGAATGGAAAGAACTTGCAGCCAGAGGGAACAGGGGATAGACTGGAGAATAGCACCGTCACCAGGAAAAGGCAGGTCTATGTGATCGGGGACTCTTTACTGAGAAGAATAGACAGGCCTGTAACCAGAGCTGATCCAGAGAATAGAAGGGTGTGCTGTCTTCCAGGTGCTAAGATACGGGATGTAGACCTGAGGTTGAAAAGGATTCTAAAGGGAGCGGGAAAGAATCCCCTAATTATCCTTCATGTGGGAACAAATGATACTGCTAGATTCTCACTGGAAAGTATTAAGGGAGACTATGCTAGGCTGGGGAAGACGTTTAAGGAAATCGAGGCTCAGGTGATCTTTAGTGGGATTTTGCCTGTTCCTAGACAAGGGCAACAAAGGTGTGACAAGATTATGACTATCAACAGATGGCTTAGGCAGTGGTGCTATAAGGAGGGCTTTGGGAAGTATGGCCACTGGGAGGCATTCATGGACAGAGGACAGTTCTCTCGGGATGGACTTCAACTGAGTAGGGAAGGAAATAGACTTCTAGGATGGAGGCTGGCACAACTGATTCAGAGAGCTTTAAACTAGGAATCTGGGGGAGATGGTTGGGAGATGTCCAGGTAATCTCCACACCGGATTTTAGCATTGAGAGGGAAGAAAACGAAGTAAGAAAGGATACAGCCGTAGGTAGAAGAATGTATACAAGGAGGAAGGGCAGTGTGGATACCAGTCTAATAGGTTATACTGGCTGTAGAATGACCGTGCCTAATAGGGTACAGAATGTGAGAGAGGCCAAACAGCAAAAATTAAGATGTTTGTACACCAATGTGAGGAGCCTAGATAACAAAATGGAGGAACTAGAGCTACTGGTGCAGGAAGTGAAACCAGATATTAGAGGGATAACAGAAACATGGTGGAATAGTAGTCATGACTGGACTACAGGTATTGAAGGGTATGTGCTGTTTAGGAAAGACCGAAATAAAGGTAAAGGTGGTGGAGTAACACTGTATATCAATGATGAGGTAGAATATAAAGAAATAAGAAGTGATGGAACGGATAAGACAGAGTCCGTCTGGGTAAAAATTACATTGTGGAAGAAAACTACTAGAGCCTCTCCTGGGATAGTGCTTGGGGTGTGCTATAGACCGCCGGGATCTAATTTGGATATGGATAGAGCCCTCTTTAATGTTTTTAATGAAGTAAATACTAATGGAAACTGCGTGATCATGGGAGACTTTAATTTCCCAGATATAGACTGGAAGACGAGTGCTAGTAATAATAATACGGCTCAGATTTTCCTAGATGCGATAGATGATGGATTCCTTCATCAAGTAGTTGCTGAACCAACAAGAGGGGATGCCATTTTAGATTTGGTTTTGGTAAGTAGTGAGGACCTCATAGAAGAAATGGTTGTAGGGGACAATCTTGGTTCAAGTGATCACGAGCTAATTCAGTTCAAACTGAACAGAAGGATTAACAAAAATAAATCTGCAACTAGGGTTTTTGATTTCAAAAGGGCTGACTTTCAAAAATTAAGGAAATTAGTTAGGGAAGTGGATTGGACAGAAGAATTTATGGATCTAAAGGCAGAGGATGCCTGGGATTACTTTAAATCAAAGCTGCAGAAGCTTTTGGAAGCCTGCATCCCAAGATAGGGGAAAAAATTCATAGGTAGGAGTTGTAGACCACGCTGGATGAGCAAGCATCTCAGAGAGGTGATTAAGAAAAAGCAGAAAGCATACAGGGAGTGGAAGATGGGAGGGATTAGCACGGAAAGCTACCTTATTGAGATCAGAACATGTAGGGATAAAGTGAGACAGGCTATTAGTCAAGTAGAGTTGGACCTTGCAAAGGGAATTAAAACCAGTAGTAAAAGGTTCTATAGCCATATAAATAAGAAGAAAACAAAGAAAGAAGAAGTGGGACCGCTAAACACTGAAGATGGAGTGGAAGTCGAGGATAATCTAGGCATGGCCCAATATCTAAACAAATACTTTGCCTCACTCTTTAATGAGGCTAATGAGGATCTTAGGGATAATGGTAGCATGACAAATGGGAATGAGGCTATGGAGGTAGATATTACCATATCTGAGGTAGAAGCGAAACTCGAACAGCTTAATGGGACTAAATTGGGGGGGCCCAGATAATCTTTATCCAAGAATATTAAAGGAATTGGCACATGAAATTGCAAGCCCATTAGCAAGAATTTTCAATGAATCTGTAAACTCAGGGATTGTACTGTATGATTGGAGAATTGCTAACATAGTTCCTATTTTTAAGAAAGGAAAAAAAAGTGATCCAGGTAACTACAGGCCTGTTAGTTTGATATCTGTAGTATGCAAAGTCTTGGAAAAAATTTTGAAGGAGAAAGTAGTTAAGGACATTGAGGTCAGTGGTACATGGGACAAAATACAACATGGTTTTACAAAAGGTAGATCGTGCCAAACCAACCTGATCTCCTTCTTTGAGAAAGTAACAGATTTTTTAGACAAAGGAAACTCAATGGATCTAATTTACCTAGATTTCAGTAAAGTGTTTGATACCATGCCACATGGGGAATTATTAGTTAAATTGGAAAAGATGGGGATCAATATGAAAATTGAAAGGTGGATAAGGAATTGGTTAACAGGGAGACCAGAGCGGGTCCTACTGAAAGGTGAACTGTCAGGCTGGAGGGAGGTTACCAGTGGAGTTCTTCAGGGATCAGGTTTGGGACCAATCTTATTTAATCTTTTTATTACTGACCTCGGCACAAAAAGTGGGAGTGTGCTAATAAAGTTTGCGGATGATACAAAGCTGGGAGGTATTGCCAATTTAGAGAGAGACCGGGAAATCATACAGGAAGATTTGGATGACCTTGTAAACTGGAGAAATAGTAATAGGATGAAATTTAATAGTGAGAAGTGTAAGGTCATGCATTTAGGGATTAATAACAAGAATTTTAGTTATACGATGGGGACGCATCAATTAGAAGTAACGGAGGAGGAGAAGGATCTTGGAGTATTGGTTGATCATAGGATGACTGAGCCGCCAATGTGATATGGCCGTGAAAAAAGCTAATGTGGTCTTGGGATGCATCAGGCGAGGTATTTCCAGTAGAGATAAGGAGGTTTTAGTACCGTTATATAAGGCACTGGTGAGACCTCACCTGGAATACTGTGTGCAGTTCTGGTCTCCCATGTTTAAGAAGGATGAATTCAAACTGGAACAGGTACAGAGAAGGGCTACTAGGATGATCCAAGGAATGGAAAACCTGTCTTATGAAAGGAGACTCAAGGAGCTTGGCTTGTTTAGCCTAATTAAAAGAAGGTTGAGGGGAAATATGATTGCTCTCTATAAATATATCAGAGGGATAAATACCAGAGAGGGAGAGGAATTATTTAAGCTCAGTACCAATGTGGACACAAGAACAAATGGATATAAACTGGTCATTGGGAAGTTTAGACTTGAAATTAGGTGAAGGTTTCTAACCGTCAGAGGAGTGAACTTTTGGAATAGCCTTCCAAGGGAAGCAGTGGGGGCAAAAGACCTATCTGGCTTTAAGATTAAATTCAATAAGTTTATGGAGGAGATGATATGATGGGATAACATGGTTTTGGTAATTAATTGATCTTTAAATATTCATGGTAATAGGCCCAAAGGCCTGTGATGGGGTGGGATCTGAGTTACTACAGAGAATTCTTTCCTGGGTATCTGGCTGGTGAATCTTGCCCATTTGCTCAGGGTTTAGCTGATCGCCATATTTGGGGTCGGGAAGGAATTTTCCTCCAGGGCAGATTGGAAGAGGCCCTGGAGGTTTTTCGCCTTCCTCTGTAGCATGGGGCACGGGTCACTTGCTGGAGGATTCTCTGCTCCTTGAAGTCTTTAAACCACGATTTGAGGACTTCAATAGCTCAGACATAGGTGAGGGGTTTTTCGCAGGAGTGGGTGGGTGAGATTCTGTGGCCTGCGTCGTGCAAGAGGTCGGACTAGATTATCATAATGGTCCCTTCTGACCTTAGTATCTATGAATCTATGAACTACTATGACAAGTTGGGGTGGAAGCATAGGACTGTCTAGGCTTGTAATAGGTCACTTGAGGCTCAGTAAATACCTTTGCTGGGGTGGCCATTCAGAGTAGTGGGCATATCGTGTTGGCTGAATTAGAAGATCTGCTACCATTAGACTTCCTCCAGACTTGTGCCTTCCATTTTCCTTGAGTATGTAGAGGTTGTGGCTCATACTTTTGTAACTACTATAAATACCACTGGCTGTCTTTCTAGTTTGCTCAGATTAGCATCTGTTGTTGCCTTTCTCGAGTGACCTTCCTTACCAGATAGATGCCAATAGCTGAAAGCTACTAATAGACACACAAAGTGGGAGGAAAAAGGGTATGGCTTTAAAGGATTGAAATGTTTTGCATTTGATTACCCTCCCCCCATAACATTCTGTAGGTTCTCCTGAAGGGTACCCATCTTATTTCCATTCTATTTTCAATTTGCAGGTCCCTTCATAAGCCTTAGTAAAGGTTGTCACTTTAGTGTCAGTTTCATCTCCACAAACCTGGTAAAAATATGTTGCATTGGGTTACCGAGCAGAATCACAGAGGTGGCCATTCTGGAGCTCTGTAAAGAGCATTGATTTTTTGATACATGGTAGTTAATGGAGCAAAACAATACCATTTGGATCAGATAATTTTATAGTCTAATTCCAGGCATCTGATTGCCTCTCGCAGACTGAGTCCATGTTTGATATATATCCAGAAGAGACAGCATCAGACCAAGGCTTTTCAAAACTAATTATTGTAGACTTGCCAGCCAGGTCTGATAATTGTGGGTGCTATAGCCGGTGATAGCATGCTATGTTGTTTTGGTTTATTTCTCTGTTGCTGTATTTAATCAGTCAGAGTTTGTTTACAGTTCATAACATAACTGCTCAGAGTAATGTCCATTATTGTGTTTGTTTAGGTTCTCTCCTGGGTCTAATGCTTTCTATCTTGATTGCCTGACTACCTTGTCATGAACATTAGCATAACATGGCTTGAACTACTGCTGGCATTTGGAATGGAAAATGTTAGGTTCTTAGTGACCTCCTTCCATGCTGAGAAGCTGCTTTGTATGTACCGCTGCCCTCTACCTAATGCAATATATCAGACCTGCACAAATACTTAAGAGGGTCCTTCTGCTAGCTGAGCTAATGGGCCCAGAGGTGTGGAGAATCATACTCAACTTGACTGGTTTCAGTTTTCATTAGAATCTGGAAACAAAACCCAGGTTTGCTAAAAGATTCACAAATGTGTGTGTACCTTTCAAACAAAATCAGGCCAGTTTACGTTTTCATATGTAGGTGAATTCATTGTTTGTCATGCTTTTGACAAACTAGGGGAAACTAAGTGGTTCAGAATTTGATGAAACTCAGTAAGTTAGTGAATAAAAGAGGTCATGCTATCTTTACAGTGAACTGGCAGCTTTTATTTTATCACTAAACCTTTTGAGTATTTACACATTTCTATTGCTGAGGAAGTTTGAAGTGGCGGGAAAAGCATACACGAGTATATACTATGCCTTTGTTTCATGGTATTGTCTGCTACAATGTGGAGCTTCCTCTCACAGTGTCAAGTGTCTAATATGGCAGATGGATTAGCAGTTGCTCATAAACAGATCCTCATATCTGGCACATTAGGTATTTCAGTCTGCAGCCCGCCAAGAACCAGACAGATGTTCTTGGGAATATCCTACATCTGCTTCATAGAAACAGAGAGAACTCTCTCTACTGGCATTAATAGTAAGCATACTCCTTTGTAATAAGTTCATTACTTGGGCCACAGCTGCTACTCCTGCCAAATCCATACTCCAAGTGTGAATCTCCACTACATTCTCTAAAAATGGAAGGAAAATTGTTGGAGCTGGAATGACAGGATCAAATTGTCTCATCTGTGGCAAATGTTCCAGAATTATTTGCTCTACTAAAGTCCTAGTGCTTTCACAGTTTGTTTAGTGACTGCGGAGAAGGGAGAGAAGCTAGGAATGTGTTGTTCAATGGGCAATCATTGCTATTTTTCCTCATATAGGCAAACAGCGGCATATTGCTAGCAATGCACGGCTTGTACATTAGATAGTATCTGAGTGAAGGTTTGCCAGCATGAATTCCAGGCTTAGCATGTCTCATTGTTTTATCGCAACTACAGCAAATAACTTTGGCCGCACAGTTGAAAGCCTGAAAGAATCACGCATCACATGAAAAAGAAAAAAATAAGAGCCAAATATGTTATCAGTTGTTGTTGTGTTGTATTCTAGCACTTTTATAAGCACATACTCCAAGTTGTCTTTTAGATGAGCCTACTGCACATATCCATGCATTTTGTCTGGGTGTGGTGGGGAAGAGAAAAGGATTTGCAATTCTGTTCACTTTTTCTAGAACTCACATTCTCCTCTGATTTTTCTCTATTTCAAAATCCCCCTCTTCTTATACCATACCATATCACAACCACTATCATTCAGGCTAATAACTACTGGACAATAATCCCCTCTAAAGCACTCTGCTCCTGCAAGAGCTGGAAGTCCTTCCTTCTCTTTACCTCAAAGCTTATTGGACAGAAAAAGAAGAGGATGTCAAACTATTTTTGGTGCGGTACCCCCAGCCCCATTTTGGAGAGGAAGGATGTAATGAGAAGCCTATAAGCAAACTTAGCAATGGGCTAGTAAGATGACACTTCCCTATGAACATACAAATATTCACGATGTCAACAGATTAAATATGCATCAGATGGACTACATTTTCAAAACAGTCTGCCTAGATTGCACCATATAAAATTTGCATGCACACCTCTCATTATGGATGTTAATTGTATATTGAAAATGAATTTTGTAGATGCGCTTTACATGGCCTGTTTTGTAAATTCATTCCAAATATACACCTGCTATAACTTCGATTTAATTGAAGTTGACCCTATGATTCTAACATGTTGTTGTTTTAACTATGTGACATAGTTCTTTATTTTATCTTTTTACTGGTTGCAATTAAATACTGAAAATTTTCAGTCAGTGTAACTTCTGATGCTAAAATGGTAAGAAAATGGAATCTTTGACCAATGTTCCTAAGTAACACAAGTTCTTCTAGAGTATTATATTAGGTGGGAGTCTAACATCAGTCCAGGGAGTGGAGTGATCAGCAATCCTAGAGAGTTTGGCCTGATCTCACACTATTTTACACCAATATAAATCCACTGACCTCAGTGGAGCTGCTCTTGGATTAATATTGGGGTAAATGAGATCAGGGTTTGGCTGAGTATGTGCACTTTACATATCTAGCTTAAACTCCCCGAAGTAGACCACAATGTTTTCCTCTTTTCTTTACTTATTGACAAGGATCTAACTGAAAAATATAGATAAACAAGAAGTAAAGAAATCTATATACAAGGAAATCCATACACAGTTAGTCTTTTTTGTCTGGTTGCTTAAAGAATAAAAATATTTTTATCCTTAATTCTTTCACAATATGTACTGATTCTGTGAAATTGCTGCAGCAACTTATGAATGATGGATGAAGGGAAAATTCCTGCTCAGGGCAGAGAGCAAATACAAACAGTGCTGCACAGACACAGGATATTGAGCTAAGCTCAGCTAATAAGAGAAAATATCACTAAGTTCCAAAGCCATTGTCAAGAGAACACCTTGGGCTAATGATATTACTCTTTTAAGGAGGGAATACTGGCTCTTTAAAACTGGTGAAGGAAGCCACCACTGACAGCGGTACTAGCCTTTCAAATCTTGAGGATATGGAACATGGGTGTTTAGGGAGAGGATGTAGTCTCAGGAACATAGTGGGTAGTTCAGGAAGAAATTTCAAATTGCTGTGTCTGTTTCCAGCCCAAGTTCCAAACTCTCCAAGAGTAATGGCAGGAACTACCGTGTGTCTTTTAGCCTGCAAGGCTGATGGAAACTGTAGGCCATCCCTGCAGATATGCTGGAAGAGAGCGGAGTATATAAGAACCTCCCTTCTCTCAGAAGGTGGATTGATTTTGAAGGGAGCTGCCACTGCTGAGATTCTGTCCTGGAGACACAGAATTAAACTGTTGGGTTTGGGACCTGGAATTTTTACAGAACCCCTGGGAGTCTTCCACTTAAAAAGAAAAACAGTGGAATGACAATACTTTTTCAACAATTGTCCAGCTTGTATCTGGCACCTTCTCCTTGAGCAGCTGTCTGTTGCTACCAATCCTTCCCTTGGCATTATGCCTTTGCTTGCCATAGCCTTGAATCTAATTCTGTCTTTAGTCTGTCTAGGATAATGCCATATAAATACTTTACTTTGGGATGAACAGCAATTGAATGCCTCTCCAGTTTTTGCACTGACTGAGATGTCCTTTCTTTGGCAGCTTTACTGTATGACCATTTTCCCACTCATTTGGTATTTTCTTTTTCTTCACATATCTTTTATAAGAGGCCTATCTGTATATCTACTTTGTTCTTGAAGTCTGTCTTAAGGACCTCCACTGGGATATTGTCCAGACCTGGTGCCTTTCCACTTTTAATGGACTGACTGCTCTCTCTAGTTTTACTCTAATGACAGTCAGATATGCCAAACCCATGAAAAAAACGCAGAAATTGGGCTTGTTTTTGGCTTAATTGGCTTGTGAGTTGCTTGTTGGCTAGTTTTTGGTTTGCAGCGTGTTTCTTGTTTGGCTTGTTGCAGCTTCTTTTTTGATTGGCTCTCAGCAAACAGGGGCAAGGCAGGGGAGAGAGTCAGGGGTGCACAACAGGCCCACCACAGTCCCAGACTGCACGCTGGTGGTGGTGGGGATCTAGTCACATAGAGTGTTTCAGTTCTTAGGGATTGGCTTGTTTTGGCCTTGTTTTGAAATGGGATTAGCTTGATTTTTGGCTTATTGTGAAAGTCGTGGAGCTTATTTACCACGTGAAAGTTGGCAACTGTGATGACAGGTCCTAATTTGACATCCCCAATCTGCTTCTTCCTCCAAATCTGGGTGCTTGACCACTGGCTCACCTCTCGGTAGTTGGCTAAAGAACTGCCTCCATATATTTTATTGTTCTGCTGTCTTCATTATTAAGTTACCCTTGTTGTCTTAGACTGGCTGGTTACTGTTTGTTTTCTCTTCTCGACAACTGTCTAGTAATATTGTACAGTGTCTTTATATTGTTTTGTACTGTGGCGACCTGAGCAGCTGTTGTAATTTTGTCTGTAAAATCTTGTTTGTGTTTCCTAGCAATTTTTCTGACCTCTGTTCATTACAGCATATTCCCCGTTCAGTTTCTGTTTCTGAGTTCTTGTTCTTGCTTGATTTAGTTTATTTGATTTTGCAGCTTTCTTTTATTTTCTACAGTGGTATTTCTTTCTAAATCTCGGCATTTCTTCGCAGGTTTTGGTGAAAGTTTCCTTTACATGTTTCCATTTGCCTTCTACTGTTCCATCATTTTCATCTTCCGGGGCTTGGTATATATTCGCTAGCACAATTCTAAACTCTTGTTATGTTGTCTGTTTTAGCCTGCTGATGTTATAACATTGGAATCTCTGTTGTTCAATTCCCTTTTTTGTTCTTATTTTTATTCTCAATTTGCTTGCCACTAGTGTGTGCTCCATTCCTACATGTGCCCTATCCCTATTACGTACATTTTCTCAAGTTCATCTCCATTTGCACCAAATTGTAAAGTGATCAGTTTGATTGCCTGTTCTGTGGTCTGGTGACCTCTAAATTGCCTTGTGAAAAGTACAATGAGGGATAATAGCTCCTCCAGTGACCAGATAATTCATTCCATAAAAATCAGCGAACATGTCACCATTTTTGGTCATTTCACTGAGGTCTTATTGCCCCATAATTACATCTCTAGCAGTATTGTTGTTCCCTACTTTAGCATTCATGTTTCCATTTACTCTTTGCATGACCCTGCTATTATGCTCTGTAGCGGTTTGTAGAAGTTTTCTTTTTTCCCCTGACTGGCTTGATTTCTTTGGAATATAGCATTGAACAGTGGACACTTTCTGGAACTTTGATTTAAATCATACTGTTATAATCCTTTCTGAAACTGGTGCTCGGTCTATCAGGCTTTTATCTGCTCTCTTTTATAGTATCAGACCCATGCCATCTCTGTGTGAATCATTCAGTAGCACAGACTATAGTACAATGTGCCCAGTTGACAAAGTTATTTCTCCTGATGTTACTCATCTCATTTTACTTGGGCTTAGTATACCTAATTTATATCTGTCTATTTCTTTTGTTATTTGGACCATTTTATCAGGCTCATATAGTGTCCACATGTTCCACATATCAATTTTGATTATGAATTTAGGAGAGAACAAATTCATCAGCGGAGTAGCTTGCTTGTGGATTTGGCTACTTTTTATCATCGTCTGTCTTCTAGATCTAATTGAATTAAGGTGAACCGAGTTTCAAGTTTAGGTAGTAAAAATCTAGAATACATTTTTCCTGCCACATCTAATAGGTCTATATGAAGCAGGATTTTTTGTCCCCTTTTTTTAAAATAGGGACTATGACACTAGACTTCCAGACAGATAGAATCCATCCAGAATGATTCATGACAGTAAATAATTTAGCCAAGATTGGGGATCACCAATCAGGAGTCTCCTGAACAACTTCAGTGGAAAGAAAAATCTTCCTCTGGAGCTTTTCCCTATTATTGGGCTAAAATAAATGACTGGATTTCACTGTCTGTTGCTGAAGGCGAAAGTGGTAAATCAAGGAGAGAATTCCTCATTGCATCAACTATGGTAGAATTAGATTAATGATTCCCCAACCAGTTTTTTTTAAAAACCTGGCCAAAATATGCTATCCAGGCTTCATCATTAATATGGGGCTCCTAAACTGGAGTATACCTACCAAAGCAGAGGCCGCCACCTTCCAAAATATGGAAGAATTTTTAGTTTTTGCTGCTACTTCAAAATCATTGTGCACTGATCTAACATATTTTTGTTTTTTATGTTATAATAAACCTTTATAACTTCTTCTGGAGGCTACTAAATTCTGAAGTATATTAGGTGAGAGCTTTTATCTTATTCTATTAGCTATGAGTAAGGCTAAGATTTTGTCATGGTTATTTTTAGTAAGTCACAGGCAGGTCCTGGGCAATAAACAAAAATTCACAGAAGCCATGACCTGTCTGTGACATTTGCTGCTGCAGCTCCATGGTTTCTCCTGCTACCATGGTGGGCGGGAGCTGCCGGATTCCCCCCAATCCTCACCCCCTCATGCAAGGCTGTCGCCTGTCACTGGAACCCTGCCGGGGCCCTGGGAGCTGCCAGCTCCAGTCCCCTGGCTCCAGGGGCTGAAGCAGAAAATGTCAGGGATGTGACTTCCTAGACATAGCCTTAGCTATGAGCACTAGAGAAGACTTTTCCTTCACACAGTCCACATCACACCAAGAGTGCTTATTTTTGAAAGAATTTGGGGGATTATTAAAACCAAAATCTATTTGTTTATAGACAAGTGGTTGTAAGGACTTCACCAGCAACTACTATGATTCACAAATTTGAAAGGAATTTTCAGACTTAATAATTGTGTCTCTGGGAACTCTAACATCAGCGTCTTCCTCCTCTAAATAATTTCTTATGAATAGCAGGGGTCCATTTTAGTCTTTTACAAGCACATTACTCCAAAGGAGTAATTAAGGCATCGTCACCCATTAGAAATAAAAGGGCACATCATTCATAATTATAGAGAGAAGTTGGTGGTCACTATCTGACAAGAAAGTAAAGAACAATCCCTGTAGAAAGACCGATTAATGATAGGGATAAAAATATAATCTATAACATTACCACCAGTCAGTGTAATAAAATAGAACCTAAGAGTTATGAACACCTTGGGAATAGAGGTTATTCATAACTCTGAAATGTTCGTAACTCTGAACAAAATGTTATGGTTGTTCTTCTAAAAGTTTACAACTGAACATTGGAATTTAATACAGCTTTGAAACTTTTACTATGAAAAAGAAAAATGCAGCTTTTAACCATCTTAATTTAAATAAAACAAGCACAGAAACAGTTTCCTTACCTTGCCAAAAAAAATTTAAACTTTCCCTTTATTTTTTAATAGTTTGTTTAACTGTTTAAAACAGCACTGTACTGTACGTTATTTGCCTTTTTTGTTTTTTGGTCTCTGCTGCCTGATTGCGTACTTCTGGTTCCAAATGCAGTGTGTGATTGACTGGTCAGTTCATAACTCTGGTGTTTGTAACTCTGAGGTTCTACTGTATCATAGAAACATAGAATATCAGGTTTGGAAGGGACCTCAGGAGGCCATCTAGTCCAACCCCCTGCTCAAAGCAGGACCAATCCCAACTAAATTAAGTTGTACGGGTAAAATATCCTCCTTTATCCCCATCATTTCTTCCATTTGCAGGTATCAGATTAAATTTATCTAATAAAGCCTTTATTTTTTTGTCTGGAGGTGTTAACCAGCTCATCACTGGAGTTTAGAGAGGGAAGTTCCAAAAAAGTCTCCTCAATGTTTTACTCGTTGATACTGCGTTCATTTAAGGACCTAATCAAGCATTAAAATCTCCCAAAATAATTAGATGAGCCATTGAGAACTGAAAACTACCACATGAATTTGCTCATCCAGGCATTCCCACAGAGACTCAGAATAAAATGGGGAGGATATGGGGGTGAGGGAGGGGGAAGTAAACATTTAATTCTAAAAATTTAGAGATTAGGAAAAAATGTAAAGTATAGGCTAATCAACTACACAAAGAGCAGTTTGGTTTCTGGGCTGGTAGAGACACAATTGAAGGGTTTATTTAATTTTATATGTGTATAAATAAACTCTGGTTAAGAGTACTAAATTGTATGCTGCTTTTATATATCTAAACATGGCATTTGATTCTATTAACCAAGATAAACTTTGGGGGGGAATTAAGAAGGATGGGTATTGATCTAAGGCTTTTGCATATTTTGGAGACTCTACACCAGGGCAATCTGGCTAGGGTAAGAACTAAAGTCAATAGAGAATGTGTTAATGCTTTCCCTACTTTTGAGGAGTACACCAGGGTTACCTTCTAGAGCCTCTTCTTTTTTATTTATATATTAATAATGTGGGGAATGTTTAAAAGGAAGATAATTTCTCAAATAAAGGGTAGATCTAGACCAGTGCTGTTATATGTCGCTGACATGGCTGTTTATCACAAACTCCAAGAGGCCTCCACCAGTTATCTTGTTTTTCCTCTTATTATGATTCTCAAGACCTTGTTCTCAATTATAATAAGACCAAGATAATGATTTTGGGGGAGAAGCCTGTGCAAACTGAGTGGAAGATAGAAGGCTACTTTGTAGAACAAGTCTCTGCTTTTACTTATTTAGGGATAAAGTTTCATTATTTGGGGCATTGGTCCTCGTATCATAAAGACTTCAAACACAAGGTCCTTAGTTCTGCTCAAGGGATACTCTGTTTTATCCACTTATCTGGTGGGAACAGGGTTACCCCAGCACTAAGAATTTTTAATGCTAAAATAATATTGCAGATGCTCTATGGGTCTGAAATTTTGTTTAGGGCCCAAATTCTGGCCTTAGATTGTTCAAAATAATTTTTTGAGGATGATTATTCCAAATTCTACCCCTGTCTTTTTGTAAGTTGTAAAGCTTGTATTGGTTTTCTTAAATTTTGGTCTAAGATCTGTACTCTTCCAGATTATATATTGCCCTATCTTTGCCTTCAGGAGATGGAGAATTTATTATAGCTAGGTTGTTTTCTTCTGTTACTCACTGGCTATCAATATCTTTGAATCCGCATAATCGACTATTCAAGCAAAGTGACAGGTATTACCCAACAAAACAATTTGGCTATGATTCCCGATTCTACGTTTGCTTTTAGGTTTTCTACTTTGAAGATGGCCCATGTTTGTGAACCATATTTGAATGTGTTGTCAAATCCTCTTTTACGTAAGGCATGTACTCAGTTAAGATTCCAAACCATGGAAACTGATGTCCTTAAAGGTGGATATGGACAACTTCCTTCACACCTTTGTTTTTGCCCATGTAAATCTGGAGCACTGAAAGACATACCTCATTATCTTTTGGATTGTAGAATTTTCCAGTCTGTGTGAGCATGCTAGATTTTACCTCTTTTGTATAAAAAAAAAAAAAAAACTTTATTGCCATCTCAAAAGATTATGTTTTTAGTCTTTTCTCAATCCCTGGTAGTAATCACATCAGTGGCAATTTTTGCCATTTTAGCATTGTGCCATAGAAGAGAGTTTTTATTAAATTCCAATTGACATTTTAATGTATTATAAGTATTACATGGACATTGGTGTTTGGTTTTAATTGTGTATGTTTTTCTTTTTTGTTTTTGCAAAAGACCTATGTCATATGCGATCTAATACAATTGATTTATGACATTTAAATGAGTGACATTTTTAAAGCTGAGCAGTAGTGTAGGTTTCTGTAATGGCATTTTTACAGGAGTGAGTCATTAGCCCACACCCAACCGCCCCTACAAGGAGGGCCAATGGACTGCCTTTAGTCTGGGTCCTACATTTCCACCTGTCTAGCTGAGATGACCCTACCAGGAGTTATGTTCCCACCAGCATAGCTCTCTGGGTCACAGGAGCACGCAAGCCTTCTTACCCTATCAAGGTGCAGTCCATGGGGAAGAGCTACCAATCCTTATTGGACTAAAAAAATGAACTGATATGATAGTGGGACTTATCACTTACATAGAACAGATTGGATTATGAGTACATGATACTGGTGGGATGAGAATATGAATAGATCGCACAGTGAGGCACTTTATGTACCATAGCATTTTCATTTTGATCTAATTTTGGAGAAGCAGAATTGAGAAAAAGCCAGAAATGTCTGCCACTTTCTGAACAATGGAGTGTGTTAATGTTTGTACATGATAGAGCCACTTTCCAATTTTCACATGTGTAACATACATAAATACCTTAGCTATAATATGCAGAATACACGGAAGAGCAGGCTATATAACATTTACAATGTGGTTTCACTTTTTTAAGATTGGCATTATGGGATTCGATGTGTACTGTCTCTTCATGATTTCCAGTTCATAGTTGCTTTCTTTATAAGTTTTAACTCAAATGCAGACTAAGGCTGAACTCTGAAAATCAAGGTGAGTTCTCTCTGGCACCACTACTTTAGATAAGCTATTACCAACAGGAGAGTGGGTTTGTGGGGGGGGGGGGGGGAAGAAAACCTGGATTTGTGCTGGAAATGGCCCAGCTTGATTATCATACACATTGTAAGGAGAGTGATCACTTTAGATAAGCTATTACCAGCAGGAGAATGGGGTGGGGGGAGAGAAAACCTTTTGTAGTGGTAAACACCCATTTTTTCATGCTTTGTGTGTATAAAAAGATCTTCTACACTTTTCACAGTATGCATCCGATGAAGTGAGCTGTAGCTCACGAAAGCTTATGCTCAAATAAATTGGTTAGTCTCTAAGGTGCCACAAGTACTCCTTTTCTTTTTGCGAATACAGACTAACATGGCTGTTACTCTGAAACAAATATTCTGTAATCGTAACTTGGTTAACACCAGGCAGAAGAGAATCCAGCTCTATGTCCTGTAGCTGTGTTGGCTTGGCAGGGCTAACAGGAATAAAAACTAGTAAAAACTTAATAATGTAAGAAAATATGAATGAATACACATTGGGCCAAATTTTGCCTGTGAGGCATTGGACTCCAGGGAGGGCAATGCAACTTCAGCCTGCCTCACAAGATGTCCATGTCCCACCACCCCTTAAAAGAGTACATAAATGGTGCTAGCAGTACAAAAGATAATGGGGCTGTGCCATCATTTGTTCCTTTTCCTTCCCATCCCATTTCTGGAGTGGATTGAACCCCTGGGGACAGTCAGAAGAGATCAGTCCCTGTACTTAGGAGGGTGACCACTGCAAATGTGCTTGACATGGACTCCTCTGAGGGGAAGAGTCTGTCCTAACAGAGAGAGACCTGGGAGTGGCTTGGGGAGGAGGAAAGGTGACACTCTCCCCTTGCAGGATCTGGCCAAGAGGGAGAAAGTGAGAGTAAGAAGGTGCCAGTTTATTAAATCACCTTTCAGAGTTAAATTCCACATTATCAGTTAGCCAAGCTAAATAGTATCACATTAGCTCTCTAGTGTTCATTGCCTCTTGCAGTAGTAATGCGCCGTGAACAGTTTGAGTTTTTTGCAGTTTGTGACACTGATTTTTACCAGAGATAAGCAGACGACAACCCAAAAAAATGAAATAATATGGATGAAAGAAGTATTCACAGGAACATGGTAAAATATGAATAGTTGTAAAAGTATTAAAGGTTCGTCCATACCTGAAAAGAATGACATTCTGGGGTTTTATCATTTTGCATCAGTGAGATATTTGACACAGGAATGCTTAACGATAATCATTGTTGGTTTCTGGTTTATGTTTAACCTTTATATGAACTAACCAAGAACATTTGGGAATCGTTTTTATTCTGAAATAAAATTAGGCAGCTCGGGGGAAAAGTGCACAGAACAGTATTTGTGATGTAGAAACTGATTTGCAATGAATTTTACAGCTGGATTTTCCTCTGATACAGAATCACAGTGGAATAGCTTTCATTTATGTTCACTAGCCATGTGAAAGGCATTGGAATAACATTTAAGGGGTGAGATTTTTAACTTCAGCAGAGGTATGCACACAGGATAAATTGGGGTTAAAGGTAGCATAGAGCTCACCTTTGCACTCCCCTTGTGCTCCTGTGTTTTTGTCCCATCCTCCCAGCATAAATTAGAAGGCTTGTGGCAGACAGCATTCATTTGTTGCAGTGGTTCCACATCAGTACAGGATACATAATACCACATATAGGGAATAAAAGATATATACTGTATGTATACAATAGATAGTGGTGCACCTGTGCCACCTTGGCTTTTGGAGAGTTCCTGTATTCTTTATTGAATAGCACAGGCTTCTCTTTAACTAGCAAAACTTTGTGGGGGGGGGGGGAGTTTGCAAGTGATTTATCGTGGGGGAAGTTTTCATGTAAAAGGAATAAAAGATTTTGAAAATTCAAAGTAACTTTACGAACACAAAAGGTGGTCTGAGATGTTCGTAAAATCTAAATTCCTTGAGGTTCACCCATGCCTGCTCAAGATGGTATTAAATACCCAATTACTGAGGTAAAGTTCCAGTAAAATATTGTGCTGGAAACTCCATTTATCTACTGAAAACTCTAAGACATTTTAATTTTATTGTGGAATTTTTCCTTTCTGAAAAAAAAAAAAAGCTGGAAAGACGCCTGTGTGTATTTTCACTTTGGCTTTAACAGTTTTCTTGTCACAGGACCTAGGTCTTGTTCAGAAGCTCATAACACATTTATTTTCACTGAAACATCACAAGCTGGATTTGGTTCTTTCCATCTCTAATTTCTACGACTCTGAGATCATTTAGTTTTTATGGGAGCTCTCTGTGAGGTTTATGCTCTCAATGATGTTACAGCAGCGTGAAGTCTTCTAGTTTTGCAGCCACACAAGAGGAAGAACTCATGGTCAAACCATTGTTTACAAGTGCAATCTGATGATACATTGCTAAAATCAGACTCATAATACGTGAGCAGTAGTTTCAAGGACTGGTTAGTTCACTTGAGGATATGTCCTAAGTGAATCTATGAATTCCCAAATAGAGAGAGATTATTAAAAGAACACTGTCAAGGCAAATAGGCCTAAAATTAGACCTACCAGCTGTGTTTTGGTGTACAACTCATTTGTTCCATTCTTCTGAGCAGGTGAACTACAGAAAAATGCAGAGCCATGCTGTTTTGAGTACAGCAAAACCCTTCTTACTTACAGATGGAGCAGAGAGATAGAGTAGGACAGCATTCTGTCCACAGTGTGTTAGTGAAGGGGTTGTCAAGTAGGAATGTTGAATTTTATCACTGCTGCTCTCATTTGTGTGAACTAATCAATTTTCCAGAATGCAAAGGATTATTCATTTCTACAGTGGGGCAGCTGCCCCACTCTGGCATGGAAGGGGTTAAAGCAAGCCAGAGAGACTGTGCAGAGCCCCAGCCAATCATAGAAGGGCTTACTGGGAGCCACTCAAGTGGAGGCTTGAAAGCAGCCTATCAGGGCCAGGCTTGGCCCTATAAAAAGGCTGCAGGCAGAGAGGAGCAGAGTCTCTCCCTGGAGGGTAAAGGGAGAAGAACTGGCTCTTAGAGAAGCACCTAAGACAGAGCAGGGCTGGGCAGGGTCAGCAGAGGCTGGGGGAGCTCTAGGCTGACGCTGCCAGACTGGGGCCCTGACACAAAGAGGCAGAGAAGGTGCTGGGAATAGGGGGAAGTGGCCCAGGGAAGCTGGCAGTGGAGGAGGGCAGTAAGTGGCTGCCGCTAGAGGGTCCCTAGGTCAGGACCCAGAGTAGCAGGTGGGCCTGCCCCCCTCCCGCCCCCGCTTTCCCCTCACTTGCTAGCGATGAGAGGGGCTAAGCCAGACTGCAGTTTGCCCTTGGAGGAAGGGGCTAGTCTGAGGACTGCAGTCAGCCACTGAGGCGAGTGATAGAAACAGAAGCTGCTGGTCCCCTGGAAGGGGGGTTGAGCCAGCGGAGTGGGCACAGCCAGAGGGCAGTGTCCAGAAGTGGATGCCACGGTCTGGGAGTGACGTGGGTCCGACTGTGAGGATGGTGGAGACTGAGAAAGGAATGGAGGGCGAGACTCCATTAGTGAAGGCACCCTGCTGAAAGAGCCAATTCCCTAGCCAACCAGCAGGAGGCACCACTGGTAGTGAGTCTGCACCCTGTTACATAAACTCAAAGAACCGTGCTTTCAGTAGCAATCAGAGAATTCACAAAGCAGGAAATTCCTAACTTTCTTAGACTCCCTGCCACAACACATCTCTGATAACTGTGATGGACCAGGAACACTATAACTTCTCCACATCTCCCTTTCTTTATAATTTATATAACTTATAAATTATAACTTAAATTCTAAACCAATGTATATACACACAACGATTCATAATAAACATCAACTAAAACTATTTGCACTACTGTGCTCCCTTATCAACTGCATTTAAATAGTCCTAAGTAGTATGCTAAAGATCAAATCTTTGAGGGGATCTGATCAGCCTTTCAGACGCTTCTCACTTCTGTTGTATTTGTGTGTGGAGTTCCCTGTGGAGGGAGCTCACTTCCTGACAGAGAAGTGCAGGTTCCCAATTCTCTATTTGTTGTGTTGGGAAATATTGAAGATGAACCCAATTCCTCTGGAGAAGTCCTTTTGGAGTCTCCATTAAGTAACATCTGGAAGTTTCTGCCTAGTTTAGAACAGTTTAAAACATCTGGTAGCTTTTGATCCATACTTTTCTCTTTTGATCTCAGCTTAGATAGTGCTTTTGTTCTCTGCCAAATGCTGAATTTGTTGTTGCCAAACTTTTATTTCAGCATCCCATTTTTGAAATTCCTTCAGGTCAGGCTGCATCAGTGCCACAGGTAAAAGTGTCCTTAGTCGTCTTCCCATCAGAAGTCCTAGTGGAGATAGTCCAGTCACAAGGAGTGTTCACTGATATTCCAGAAATGCTTTATATGGATCCACTGATTTTTGCAGAAGTCTTTTTAAAGCCTGCAGTGCTCTCTTCACCTCTCCATGGCTCTGTGCGTATGATTGTTTCAGAGGTAAATTGAGGCCCACTATCATACTGAGGACTTCAGGAACTCCATTTCTAACAGATATTGACTTTAGTTTTTGGATCAACTATGCCAATGAAGTCTGTATAAATATAGCTACGTATATCTGGAGAAATAATTGACTACAATAATGTATGTGTGTTCTTTCCAGAAAAACAGAGCTATTGCTTCCCACTGCCAAGGTCTGTGAGGCTTTGTAGAAAGTAATGGGTTTGTGATTGTTTTTAGTTTTTCCCTTGTTACAAACCTGGCTGCCCTCTACTAATGTCTGAATTTGCCTACTCAGACCTGGCTACCATGCAGTTTGTTGAGCACATGCCCTGCACTTATTTATACCTTGGTGTCCCTCGTCTATTTTGGAAAGCATCTCTTTCTGAAGTACTATAGGGATTAAGAATGCATTGTCCTTTCAGAAGCAGACCATCAGCCATGTGACGGGCATTTTCGTCCTGAAAATATGGCATTAATTCTACTGGAAGTTGATGTCTTTGCCCCACCCTCTTTGGCAGAATTGAGTCAGTTTCTGGCAAGTGTCCTCCTCAAGCTGTTTATCTCTAGTTTTCTGAAGTCACCTGGCAGACAGTGGAATTGCAGCCAGCACAAGGTCAATATAGACCTTGACAACTTTTTCTAAAGCCTTTTCTTCTTCCATTGGTGGTGGTTTAACTGGGGATCTAGATGGAGTGTCTGCTGCTATGAGTGCTTTCCCTGGTATGTGTTCAGTACTGATGGACAATCTTACCAGCCATAGTCAAAATCTTTGAATCCTAGGTGGAAGGTCATCCAGTGGTTTTTAAACAAATAATGATACTAACGGCTTGTGGTTTGTTCCTATGTTAAAATCCAACCCGAACAGATATGCCCTGAACCATTCACAGGCTCAAATGACTGTTAGCACTTCCTTTTCCACTTGAGCATGCTGCTGCTCCGTTTTCTAGATATGAATGCAACAGTTTCTGGTTTCCCTCTGGCTGCTATTGTGTGAGCACTGATCCTAACCCCTATGAGAGATGTCAGTAGTTTTATTTTACTAAATGTGTTCTGTTGTGTACTCCCTCAGGTCCACATATTGTGACCATTAAGGAAATCTCTTACAAGTTTTGTTAATGAGAAATATTTGGTAAGAATTTCCCAAAATGATTTACCATGCCAGGAATCTTTTTGTAGCAGAAACATCTCAAGGTTTTGGTAAAGAGAGTAATACCTTCAGTTTTTCTGTATCCAGATGAATTCCCTGTTTGCTAATTATGTGTCTTACAATTTTTAGCTGTGCCTTTTCACATTCACATATCCCGGTCAGAGTAAGAGTGGCTTGTTGGAAGCACATCAACACTGCATGTAGTTGTTCATCATGTTCATTTTTATCTCTGCCACATAACAACAAACCAAAAAATGAGCTGCATGGCAAAAGATGCCCGGCAAACCTGACACGATCTGAGAGATTCTTTTTTTGGAAATATTCTGGTGCTGAAGACACACTGGATGGAAGATGATTGAAATTATACCTTCCAAACAGGATGATCGTTAATGGTACAGATTTTTTTTTTTTTTTTTTTGGTATCAAGGGGGATTTCATAGAAGCTTGATGCTGTAGCATCTAACTTTGAGAAGACTTTTGGCTCTGATAACTGAACTGATATCTGGTCAACTGCACATGCTTTTTATTAAGTTGTGTAATGTCCACACAAATCCAGGTTTTGCCATTGGGCTTCGGTACTACAACCATCCACACACACCAGTCAGTAGATTCTTCTCTCTGGGAAATAAACCCCAGATCTTTTATTCTCCTTAATTCTTCTTTGACTTTCCCTCCCCAGAGTATAGGGAAGCATTGTGGGGCTGTAAGAGCAAAGGGAGTCACTGATGGTATCAGTTTTATTTTGTATTCCCCTGACAGCTTTCCTAGCTATGTGAAGATGGTTGGATACATCTTATATATAGTTTGCTTTCTGCAATGAATTCTCGTTTCTCTACTAAGTGAAGTCCTTATATTGTCGGAAACCTTAGAAGGGAGGTTACCAGTTCTTGTATTATTATATATTATTTGTTAAAGAATCTTTTGTCCTTTCTCCAGTTTCCCAATGAACTGGCCACAAACTTCCAATATATTGTTACTAGCTCCACTTACAGTCTTATTTGAACTTTGCAAATCTCCATCCCGGGATCAATTATAATTTTTAACTGCAATGACTGCTTCCCCATATCAATTTTAAATTTAAGGTTTCAACTGTTTAGTTTCATGCTTGTGGACCAAAGTGTTGTCTGTTCTATTGAGGATATATTCCCTAGAAGTATGGACTCATTATCATCTGATGATAACACTCCTCCTTGGATTGTTTCCACTATTCTTGGTGACCTGCATACTATTGCAAAATGTCCCATTTTGTGACCTCTCCTACATTCTATGTCCTTTGCCGGACATGGCTGTCAGTTGTGGGTTGATGTCTTGCCACATTTTCCACAGCTTTTCCAAGTTTCCCTCCTATTAATGTTGTTTGGTCTGCTAGTATCTAGTTGTGTGCTCCTCTTACGTTGTACATTTGGTCTGACTGTTCCTTTCACTTTTCTCTTTACTGGGTCAACGTTGCCTGATGCAGTCTTCCCTATGCTGCTATGTCACATTGCTGTTTCTTTATTGTTTCTTGCATTCTCAATTTGTGACATCTGGGTCTAACTGAAGCTGTGCTAATAAACTGATGTTTTGTATGCCAACAACTATCCTGTCATTTATTAGTTTTTCTTTTGAAGTTCCATATTTGCAATGTTCAGCGTGACTATGAACTGCAATAATCAAAGTCTCAGCTGTTTCCCCATGTTTCTTCCAGCTCTGGTTAAATTTGGTCCTTTCATATACAATATTTTGTCTGTCTAGGAAATGGGCATCAAAAGCATCTTTCACTTTTGTGTATTCTATCTTTTCCTCATCAGTGCCGGGTACAGCACACAGGATACCATCATTTGCATCTCCCATGGCAAATCTCAGGGTACCTTTCTCTGTTAAACCTGAAGCCATGTTGAACCACTCAAATCTCCGGATCCAGCAAGGACAGATGGTTCAGTTACCAAAATTAAATTTCTCTAACAGAGCCTATGCACTATGGACTCCATTACTGCACTGAGACAGGACTATGCCTCCTTCTTGTGCAGCTTTCACAGGTCTCCTCCCTGATTTTCAACTGTTTCCACTCACTCAGCACTGGGAGTCTCTATTCTTTCCTTTACTCCTTCTTTACAGAGAAAGATTTACTCACTTCTGATATCTTGTAGTGCGAGGACATAAATACAAAGAACCATGCCACAAGCAGTAACTACAGAACTCCCTGACTGGGAAGTCTCCTCTCTTTATTCAGCTCCCTCTGCAACACATCCTGGTCCTCTCCGGTAACTATGTAGGACCATGAACCCTGTAACCACTCCAGACAGTCATTTAAGTCTTGATACTAGATATGTACTGAAAACCTGATAATCTTTAACTAGACATGTACTGAAAGGCTTGGAAAGAATTGAAACTTTCTGTCAATTGTCAAATTCTTCAATGTAATACTTTACAACAACATGAAGGTAAAGCAACATGTCATCCAGAAGACATGGGAAAGTGTGTATAATATTATCTCCTCTCAGAGTCAAATAAAAAGTCCTTGCCAATTACCTGCAAGTAACTTTCTTCTGACTATCCACATTCTCAAATTTAAACCTTTTGTTTGTATGTCACTCTTCTGCTTACACCCTGGGCCTCACCTTTTTAAAGAGCTACTGTAAGTTACACAGGCTTCTAATGGCCCCAAGAGACCCAGAGATTGCTGGCGTGCATTAATATCCTGGCCACATCTGCTTCCCCCAGCCAAACTCCCTACGTTCCATGCAGGGAGGTGGGTTATCTAGGAGCCACTACAGCATCTCCGGGTTACCTGGAAATACCCCAACAATGATATTTCTGATATTTCTGTGGCCAACTGAGTCTGCTTGAGGGCAGATTTCTTCCAGCTGCTAAGTTGCCCTAACTCGTGGGTGAATTGGGCTGAGTCTTTGAAAGGTGTACAATATACTAAGAGAGGCACTAATAACATCAGTGAAATTACTTAAAATTGGTTGCATTAATAAATTAAACACTTTACAAATGTTATTGAACAGGACAACTAAGTAATAGCCTCAGAAGAAGGTTTTACTTCTATAAAGTCCTCGTTCACCATATGGTCAATTAAAATTATTCAGGAAAACTGAGATTTTTTTTCTGTTACAAACCTGTAATAATGTGTATTATGATGATGAGCAGTGTTTACCGTAATAAGAGTAACATTCAGGTTAGGAGAGATCCACAGGAAGCATATACAGTTTTGTTCTGTTACATTCCTAGGTCTTAAAAAAAACAGTGTCTATTTTCTCATGTTACACTTGCCACATGCTGGGCTAATGTATTCTGTTATTTATTCTGTAGCTGAATTAAGTATAAAAAGACCCTCTTTCTTTTCTGTGTGTTGTAAAGGTAATAGGGAAGCAGTCTACTTGAATTCACAGTAGGTGAGCTATGCTGATTCTTATGGATGGTTAGCCTGATTAGTATACTAGCCTCAGTGAAGCTGTAAACTGTTACCTCAGTTTTAGAGCCTGTGTGAGATGCTTATTGTGTGGAACCATAAAAGCTAATAACTCAGGGGATGTCAACTTCTGTCCGAAACAGAGTAAGTTAAACTATTTTCCAGGAGGAAGCCCTCTCACTCTATTTTTTGTGACTTTGGGGTGTTGCCATCTTGTCAGCTTTGAATCACTATTCACTCTACACTGGGGACAAACAGTGAATTGACCCCAGGTGTATGTACTGTGCACATAAAGGCACAGAAAGAAAAAGCCTGAGAGGTAAACAATTTAACCAACTTAGGCTCTGAGCATTTGTGAGCACTAAGTCACTGGTATTGCATAGAAGAATATTCAGAACAAGAACATATGGCACACAGGAATGACAGAATTGTCTCTGTTTAGAGCAGGGGTGGACAAACTTTTTGTCCTGAGGGCCACATCAGGGTGCGAAACTGTATGGAGGGCCGGGTAGGGAAGGCTGTGCCTCCCCAAACAGCCTGGCCCCCGCCCCCTATCCACCCCTTCCCACTTCCTACCCCCTGACTGCCCCCCTCAGAACCCTCCACCCATCCAACCCCTCCCTGCTCCTTGTCCCCAGACCACCACCTCCCAAGACCCCCGCCCCTAACAGCCCCCTCCGGGACCCTGCCCCCCCCCACAGAACCTCTGCCTTATCCGACCGCCCCCTGTCCCCTGACTGCCCCCCGGGACCCTCTGACCCTTATCCAACCCCCCAGGCCCGGCCCCCTTATCATGCCGCTCAGAGCAGCATGTCTGGCCACCATGCCGCCCGGCCGGAGCCTGCCAGGCTGCCCTGCATGAGCGTGCAGCCCCGCCTCCCAGAGTGCTGCCCGCGCAGGGGCATGGCTGCGGGGGAGGGAGAACAGCGGGGGAGGGGCCTGGGACAAGTCTCCCCGGCCAGGAGCTCAGGGGCCAGGCAGGACAGTCCTGCGGGTTGGATGTGGCCCACGGGCCGGAGTTTGGCCACCTCTGGTTTAGAGAAATGGTATTTCAAAGTAAAAGATGGGTGGGAATGTATAACTGTGGGCAGGGCATTTCTTCAGAGCAAGATTGGCCCTGCAGCAGTGGTCGTTTTAAATAAATATGTATGGAAATATAGATCAACGGTGATTTATATTCAGTCCTGGATATGAATCTAATCTGAATATATAATATGAAAATTAGTGGTATATTTTGTGGGTCCAAGCAAATAGCATAAAAATCCAAAATTTGTGTGAAAGATTTACATAAGTTTCCTAGTGACTTCTGTCCCTCCCATCTAAAGTTCCACGTATTCTTCATCCCCAAGGTGGGTCCTGCTAGTCATAAGAGGCCCTCTGGCTGCCAAATTCAGCTGTCCTTGGTATTCTTCTAGCTAGAAGCTGTCTAGGAACTGTCCCTGAACATTATCATGTGGCACGAGGGAACACCGGGGCCTCTTTAACCATGGTGTGTTGGTGTGGACAAATGCCATTATGGGACTGAGCACAACCTCTCTATTTAAAATTTAAGGATTTTTAACTGTGGATTGTAGCGCAAGAGGTCCCACCAGGCTACCAAAGAATTTCAGGGACTTTTTGGTTGCAAAGGATTCAAGGCTGTTTTGGAGCAAAAAACTAAACCAAAATATGAACAGATATAAATATCAGCATTTTTCCAGAGGTCAACAGTTTAATCATGTGAAGGAAGGATGATCTTGTGGTAAAAGCACCAGACTGGAAATTTGAGATTGGGTTCAGTTCCTAGTTCTGCCAAAGACTATAACACTAGTCAAGTCTTAATCTCTAAAATGGGTATAATATGTCACTACCTAAGAGAACTGCTATTATTTAATGATTGTGAGGTGTCTGAGTATTGTGGTAAAGGGTTTGGAGCATATAAATAGATAGAATGCTGGCTTCTTCCCTTTAGCTATCAACTCTTTCAATATCTCCTTGAATAAAAGTCTTTGTCTTTTAAGATACTATTTTAATGCATAGGAAAGATGTGCAATACATTTTAATAAGTCCTTTCTGGAGATACTGTGTATATCTTGGGCATTCAGGAGTTAAACTTAATTTTCTGCTGAATTTGCTAAAATTCTAAAACAATTATCTTGTGCTGTGAAAATGTCATGTTAAAAAAAGACATCAGAGCAGAAAAATGGATAGATTTTTCTCTAGCACATATGGATTCAATTTCAGCTAGAAATGAATCTCATACTGGAAGCACATGAAGAGACCACTGAGGAGTCAGAACAAAAGAGCTCTTAAATTATAATCAGTCATTCTATCAGCCTGTGATTATAGCAAAATGTTTTTGTTGTAAAACATTTGTCTGACACATGCTTGTAAAGCTGCCAAAAAGGATGTCTTTCTAGAACAAATCAGACATTCGCCTCAAAAATGGGTGTTCTGTTCTGTTTAATTTTTTCATATATATGATTTGTTTAGTTAATACAAATGATTTAGAGCATCATTAAAAAATAGTAACATTAAAATTGCTCAAAAGGCTCAAGTAGAAAATAATTACAATTTTAGATATTGGCCTTTAACTTAATTTTCACAATGGGGGACATTAAAAATTGAATATTCACTGCCCCAGCACCTACAGTGACCACTTTATCTTCCTGTACTTGGAACTGGAAATAATTGCCGTACAGCAAGCACAAAGGAGTGGCAAATGATGAGTTTTTAGTGTTGCACCACCATGGCCCTGATTCTTAAATTCAGCTGAATTGTGAATTCCCAGATCAGGAAATGTGGTTATCCCCCAGTAACTGGTTCTGAAGCTTGGATTTACATTCCTTAGCACTGCTGGAATGGTGCAAATCAGCTGGACTATACTAGCTAACCTGGTCCTTATTTTTCTCTATTACTATTCTGTGGTCCCAATGCATCTCTCTTCCAAATGAATGCAATGCAAGTGAGCAGAAATAGATCTTCTGGTGCCATTCCACACTAGCATGCACTCCAAAATACCATGTTCTCACACCTATACTTTGTGCAATTGTGCTGTTGGGGGCCCTCCACAGGGGGCTGGGCAGGATCAGAGTGGCTGTTGAATACATATAAAAGGTAATGATTGTGCTGACTGATCATACCATTTCTCGTGGAGGATTGAGAGACTTACTGTAAGCAAAGAAAGCCCAAAAAGGAAGAGAAAGTGCATCATGAGCTGTGAGAGGCCAGTCAGAGGCAGCAACAGAGTCAATACAAAGGAGCTTTAGCTGAGTAGGAGTTAAGTGCTGAGTAAGCCCTGCATCTGAACAGAAAAAGTATGTATCAGAAAGTGAAATTGCTACAGCAGACTCTGAATGCTCTGTAGTAAGCTTTTGGATGTTAAAGAGAAGTTGGGAAGGAGGAGAATGGGAAAGATATAAAAAGTCCTCCAAAGCCAAATCAGGATCTTAAAAATAAAATTAAAACAATCTAAAATAATACAATATATATTAATATATGGGGCACCTCCTTAGCTGAGTTAAATAGTCATAGTGATGCTGATTTACACTAGCTGAGGATCTAGCCAAATATACAACAAATTAAAGACAAAATAATCAACTGGAGCACTTAAATAGAGAATAGAAAGATTATATGAGAGACAGAAAATGGAAGAATTGTTCAATCATGACTTTGTTTCCATCTTTACAGAGGAAATGGGTAGAGCACTGCTTGAGCTAGGAATCAGTCTTCGTGCAAGGACAGAAAAGAAGCAATATTTAGTATTGTACAGATAATAGAATTAGTTAGAGAAAAATTTGCTTAAAACAAACAGCGCACCGAGTTAAGAAAATATCCACCCGTGAGCATTGAATGGGAGAGAGAGAAGGAACCAATGAACCTTTTGAAAGACATAATTAAAAAAAAATCACTAAATTCAGGAACGATCAGGATAAAGACTTTTTCTTTTCTTTTAAAGGGGAAGCAGAGATGGGGGTGGGGAAGAGACAATAGCCCAGTGGCTGTAAAGAAATTATTGGGAGCTATTTTAAGGCAGGTAGTGGAGATAACATCTTGAGAAAATCAGTGTGTATTCAAGCAAGGGAGGTCACTCTAACCAACCTGTTGGGATTCTTTGACTATATTGCTGCCAGGATAAATAAGGGAAATTAAGTGGATGTAATTTAATTACCTTTTCAAAAGGTATTTAACACAGTTCCACACCTGAGATTAATGGAGAAGGTACAGAGCAATGGATTAGAGCTAAAGAAGGATGCTCTAGAGAAAATTGTCTCAAGAAGGAGACAACATAGGCTAGCAACACATGGGAATTCTTCAAGGGGGAAGAGGTAATAGTTTATAAGAGAAATACCTGCGGGGTCCATTTTAAGACCTCTAGGGAGATACTGAGTTGTAAGTAATTTGGATGAGAGTATTAACAAAAGGGTTAGATTCTCCAGGGCAGTGTGGCCATGTTGTGCCACACTGCCAGCATAAATTTGTTTAAATCATTCAACTTGTTTAGCCATCCCATTCCCAGGTGATACTCTGATGGTTTACTCTGACCTGTGGAGTTTTTATGGCACTCCCTCTTCCTGCTGCTGCATAACAAGGAAAAGGAACCATGGCTGGAATGTCCCGGTACCATGCTGATCCTCAACAGTAGTTACAACTACAGCTAGTCAGAAATGTTTAAATTTGTGGGAAAGGGTTGGTTTAAACTAAATGTTCATTAGGTAAGTGTCTTAGGTCCAGGATAGGATCTTTGCTCAGGGACAGAGAGAGAGAGAGAGAGAGTCCACTCTCGAAAAGCCAATATCCCAGTGGTTGGGGCCGTCACCTGGGATATTCAGGGGAGGTCACTCTGTCTGTTTTCTTTTGGGGGTGTTCAACAGGAACATTTTTGAAAGTTTTGACAGATGGGAAATACATTTCACACTTAGCTCTAGTTACAATCTCTTGTGGCCATTTATAACATAAATTAGAACAGCTGTTGGGCTGCTCTAGCTTGGCATAGGAGCCAGGACCAAGGGAGGGTAAAGCCAGGCCAGCTTTACACACATGCGCACATTCCTGAGCAGCACTCTGTGGATTGGCTGCACCCTATCTTTTAAAACTGGAGGCAAATACATTAGAACTTCAGTATGGAATTCAAAAATTAGGGGACATAATAGGGAAATATATCAGAACTTTTGCTAAAGTTAAGAAAGCTATGCAATGTTACTGGGAAGGGTATTTGAAGCAAAGACTGGGTTCAAGAGACATCTAGACCTGTTATTAGAGGAGAAGTGAATTGAGGAGTACAATGAAGGAGGGAAGTAGGTTTAAGATAAAACAAACAGTAAACAAAAATAAGACCAGGCATATTGAGTTGGACAGCCTTTTCCTGTCACAGTTCCTAAAATGTTCGTATGCTTCCTAGTCTGCTCTCTAATCATGTACTTCACTTGAAAGGGCACACCTAGTTCTGGTGTTTTTCTTTCCATAAGTATGATAACTACTGTTGCTGCTTTCTGCCTTTCCTAAAGAGTAAGTGAGCAATTTCTGAGCCTAAACGAACAACAAACAATTTATCAGGGAAAGCAATTTATTTACCTGAAGCTATTGGTCATGAAAATGAGTTACAGAATATTGATCTATGGGATCATAATCCATCTTTGCACTTTTTTTGATCAGTGAACTGTGGAGCAAAGTATTATTTTTAGATAGTTCATGGCATATGTGAACTACATTTATAATATTACATACTGTACTGTATTTACACAAGTTCCAATACATTCCATGCAGCTCTTTCACTGAGAAGTCAGAAGTTTATCTGTTTTATCTCCTGTGTGTGTAATAATATAAAGAAAAGTTTAGTGATCAAGTTCCTATTAACCAAAGGCTACTTTATGAGTGACTTATTAGAGATGGTATCTCTATTGTTTGGTACTGTAATTGCAAAAGCACAAAAATCTTGATAATCATTAAAAATTGCAGAGGAATTTGTTTCATGGTAGTTTTTAACTTTTTTTAACAGTTTGCAGTACACAGCCTGCAACTCCAAACATTCAATTAAGCAAAGAGTGCTGGTACACACAATTGACATAGGAGTAAGATTACGCAGTAAGGGACAAATTACCTACAAACATTCTTAATGGAGTCTGCCACATTCAGGGTATTCTGTCTGTGCACACAAAACCCTGTATTTGTGGTACAGAAAAGAGCATTTATACTTTAAAGTTGGGTACCTGTTCACCTAACTACTGTATGCACAGATACCAGTATCCATATGCAAATACGTAGTAATGCACAAATTGATGGCACCCGTGAATTTATCCATTACTGGAATGTGACCAGCAGCACAGAGCATTCTCTAACTCTAAAGCATTTTTTAGTACCTGACTCAGATAGAAGAGTGCCACCTACTAAATCATCACTCCCTGTATATGAGTGTTCTTTGGAGCTCTTTCATCCAAGCATTGACCTGGTCCAATCCTGTTTGTCTTATGGGATATGACAAAATCAAAACATGAGACAGGTAGAAAGAGAGCAGTGCATTAAATTGAGCTCCAATCCTATTCCTTCAAGACACAGAGAATTAATAAGGAGATGGATGAACCTCAGGAGCTTTAGGTGTTCAGTTGGAATAAGGATCCAGAAGTTTTGTATGTTCATCCAAGCTTTATCCAAACTCCTGAGTTTGCAAAACTGGTCTGGATACATTGTGAGAATCGTTTCAGAGTAACAGCCATGTTAGTCTGTATTCGCAAAAAGAAAAGGAGTACTTGTGGCACCTTAGAGACTAACCAATTTATTTGAGCATAAGCTTTCGTGAGTACTCCTTTTCTTATTGTGAGAATGGGCTTTCTGGTGAGCTCTCCAGCCCTTCTAGTGATAAGAGCAGGGCACAAAACTTAGAACTCCTAGATTCTGTTCTGTATGCTTCAGAGTGATCTTGGGGAAATCACTTTGAGCCTGATTCTGATCTTAATTGCACTAGTGTAAACAAGGAGTAACTTTACTGTTGTCAAATAAGTTATATGACATTGACAATCTGAGACCCAAATGATTAATTTTAATCTATAAAATATTTATAACACCTTAACTGGCCTCCCACCCCTCCTTTAATGAATGTTAATTAATTAAATCCTCTGATGAAGGACACTAAATACATGAAAGGTAGGGCCTTGGTCTTGCATTGGAATCCAGTAACATGAACACATCAGCCACGGTGGAATACTCTTGACATCAGTGGGGCTGTGTGCATGAGTTTTTGCTAGCAGACGTGAGGGATCATGGGCCTCAAACCTGAACCCCGCACGGGGTACTCAGGCACTGCTCAGACCATGGCGACCACCTAGCAGCTCCCTAAACCCTTTGAGAGGGGGGCTAGTGAAGCTCTACTCTTGAAGGGCCAGGCCTACAGAGCTCCTGAGAGGGGTTGATGTCCAGCCCCACCTAGGATTCACTATTTAACCAGAAAGAGGTACAAGAAGTTGTCCGAACAACTAGGTGAATTCCTGGCTGGCTGCTACTATGGACCATGCGTACTTGCCTGACTCCTGAGCCATGGCCCTCTGCCTGTTCCTGCCTCCAAGCCTGTTCCTGGTTCCTGTCCTCCTTATCCCACACCCCCAGCTGATCCACTTTCCTGCCTCACTCTAGCTCCCTGTTCCTACTCCTGACTCTGATTCCATCTCTGACTCTTGACTTGACGGCTGATTCTGGCCCTGGTTCTGACCTTTGGCTTGTCACCTGACTCTGACACTGGCTCCTGACTTAACCATTAGGCATGACAGCCAACGTCCCAATCCCTACAGCAGATCTGTGTTTGCAAGATTGGGGCCTGTATTATTAAAGCTAATACTGAGAGCAATTCCCTGTGTACCACATTAAAAATGTGCCTCCACATGGTAGAAAGAATAAACCACACATGAACAGAAATTTTGTATGTAATGGATGTTAATGTTCCACATCACTCTAAGTGTTTCACAACAATGTGTAGGGGAAATGACTGGCTTTCTGAGTGCCAGATGTGAATGGATGTAGGGGGCCATACATAACAAATGTCTCGATGTTTTTCAGGAAGGTCCCTGATTTTTGTATGAAAAATTCACCCTCATCCTTCCTGACTCTTGTGACATTACTTATTAAGGACAGGAATTTAAAACCAAATGAGAAAAGTCAGGGGGTTTTTTGAAGCAGAAGTTCATCTTTTTCTAAAAGGTTTTCTTCATACAGACCCAACTCTCTTGTATAGCTTCCTGCATCCTTTCCTCTGTTTCTAGTTGGAGCCCCTTGTCTGATCTTTGATTATTTTCCTTGATTTGTCTCTCAGGGCGTAGATGGTATATGAGTGGGCAAGGCTCAGTTAGTCTGGCACAGCAAATGAAAGTAAAAATAATCAGCTGAAAGGCTGAAGTTCCTGCAGCGTATAATACCCAGCGTTGAATGGCACATAAGTGCCATTCGACACTGGTGAGGCCTCATCTGGAGTACTGTGTCCAGTTTTGGGCCCCACACTACAAGAAGGATGTGGATAAATTGGAGAGAGTCCAGCGAAGGGCAACAAAAATGATTAGGGGTCTAGAGCACATGACTTATGAGGGAGCTGGGATTGTTTAGTCTGCAGAAGAGAAGAATGAGGGGGGATTTGATAGCTGCTTTCAACTACCTGAAAGGGGGTTCCAAAGAGGATGGCTCTAGACTGTTCTCAATGGTAGCAGATGACAGAACGAGGAGTAATGGTCTCAAGTTGCAATGGGGGAGGTTTAGATTGGATATTAGGAAAAACTTTTTCACTAAGAGGGTGGTGAAACACTGGAATGCGTTACCTAGGGAGGTGGTAGAATCTCCTTCCTTAGAGGTTTTTAAGGTCAGGCTTGACAAAGCCCTGGCTGGGATGATTTAACTGGGAATTGGTCCTGCTTCGAGCAGGGGGTTGGACTAGATGACCTTCCGGGGTCCCTTCCAACCCTGATATTCTATGATGATTCTAAGTGTTAGCATATTTATATTTCTTGTTTTAAGACACAGTGAGCCACGTGTTGAGCTGTGGGAACATAAGTTTGTTGCATATGAAAGCCTGCATTTGCATTACCAGATTCGGTCACTGCGCATGAAAACAAAGAGTCAGATTGGCTACCTAACTGAGGCATGCAAATACCAGATTTTACAGGTGCCTGCCCATTTTTGTACATATAACAGTTAGGCCTGTAGCTGAAAACTTGGCAGTTTTATGTGTGCCTAAAGAAAAAGCCCATGATTTCTGTAATTTAGGTATATCCCTATATCTATGCATCTACATCTTTGCTGAGACATGCAGCATAACATTTAGCCCGATGACACAAGAGATGTGGCAATATAATAGACCTGACCTGACCTGAAGCATCTCACTCATCAGATTGTTTCTTTGATTAGGATTAAAGATTTCTAATTTACTGGTATCTGATCATTTTTGATCTGCCTCCTCATAAGTGAATGAAAAATACTAACTTGATATATGCTGAAGTATACAGAATTGATGCACATCCCTTATATTTCCCAAATCTCAATGGGTTTTTGGCTCCCCTCTTCCTCTCCAAGCTCCTCTTAGGAAAAGTCCTAAATTTGGTTTTTTGGGCCTGGTGAAGATGAGGCAGTTTGAAATGTCAGAAGCAAAACCAATTGCAGTGGTGTAATGAAACAGCTGTGTTCACAAATAACCGGAGGAGAAGGAAAGTCTGCACATGGTATTCAGAAGAGACCCCCAGAAGAGAAGGAAATAGCCGCATCATGAATGTAGCAATACAGTGATTTAAAGAGGTTCTTTAAATGTAAGTGCATAACTCTGCACCATGTGGGAATTACACTATGCTGTTACCTGGTGTACTCTACAATGGTAGTGGCACCAAGTGCAATATTGGTACATACTGTCCTGGTGAAATATAAGAAAAATCTCTTTGTGGGAGTGCACTTTTGGACATCCTTTTGGACAGCCACTAGCCAATGTAAACTTCTCTTTGCCAGGTTATTAAAAATGTGGAAGGTGAGCCTGCGATATGCTCATGGACAGAACTCACCTCTCTTATTAAACCACCTGTCCTTTCTGAATGCCAGGGCAAAATGACCGGTAGACCCATCTACAGAATCCGAGTACCAAAGTTCTAATGCTGGTTACTGCTGATGACCTTTGAAATATATGGGGTTAGTAAAAATGTTATGACCCCAGATCAGAGAAGCCAGTTATATCTTTCTATTTAACTACAATGATTCGTTGGATCAAAATAGTAACCAGAAAAGTATAGTAACAACAAAAATAAATTAGTTACCACAGTGAGAGGATCCTTGTTGATAAGCTACATCCAGGTCCATTTCATTCTCCAGTACTCCAGTGACAAATGTTTGGCGCTATACCTTCCCAGAATGCTCCAGTCCTTAAAAGTGTTGTAACCACACACAGTCACCCCTGTCAGCAGGGTTTGTACAGAGTTTAATAAGGGATATACAGCTTGTTGATGTCGCTGATTTTTCTCATCCTCCTTTCCTATATACTGGGAAAGGTGCTTGTCACAAGATGCCTGGCCCCTGTGATTAAAATAAGTCCAGCTTCCTTGGGCCAGAGCAGGCGCTCTGAGTTGAGCCAATTAAAAGGGTGGAGTTGCACCTCAGCTATAAAGGGTCGGAGGGCGTTTCAGTGAGGGCAGAGCTAGAAGGAGGAACAGAGTGAAACTATAGGGAAAGAGGGAATGGAGTTCATGATGGGTAAGAAGACCTGGCGGAAAGTCTTGTTTTTCCTTTGGGTGAAGGCAAAGAAAGTCAGGCCAGCCCTTGCATCTCCTCCAGCTGCTCAGAGAGAAAGGAAGGGACGGGACAGAACCTCAGGGAGGAGCAGCTGTGCCCAACTTAGGACTGGGTGGAAGATTTTTTGTGTATCTGTTTTTCTGGAAAGTTGTTAATTTAATAAAAAAACAGACCCCCAAGAAAAGCTGTGATTGGATGGAAGAGACGGTGTGGAGTTTAAGGAGCCCTAAAGAAGGGGAAAACAGAGGCAGGGCACTAGAGAGGTACCCCCGGCCATAAAGGGGTGTTCAGGAGGTGGCTGGCTCTGTTACAGTGCTAAATATTTTTGTAGTTGACTGTATCTGTGCCCATTATCTAAAACTCTGTGGTACACCCAAGTCAGGGTTGCCAACCCCCCAGGATTGTCCTGGAGTCTCCAAGAATTAAAGATTAATCTTTAATTAAAGATTATGTTATGTGATGAAATCTCCAGGAATTTGTCCAACCAAAGTTGGCAATCCTAACCCAAGTACTTTAGTAAACAATCCTATTGGATCAGGAAGTCTAGCCATGCAGCCCCCAATTCCATAATCCCACTCATATTTCCTCTCCATGCCAGTCAATTATAATTATTATTATAATTGTTAATGCTATTGCTGTGGTTGATTTTGAGCACCCAAAAGTGTGTTAGGCAATTCACAGAAACAATTAGACACAGTCACTATCCTGAAGAGATTGCAGTCTAAAGTCAGACATGACACAAAAGTTGAAAGTAGAAAAAAAGGGATAAAGTAAGGAGATGCAAGAGATTTCCAATAAGATCATGTGGTTACTCATCAAGGCATATATTTACTACAACCAAAGCTATCAATGAAGCCAAATAACTAATGCTGTTATATGGATCCATTGTTATATGCTAAGGCAGCCACTTACACCTCTTTCTCCTAATGTCCCAAGACAAAAATGAGTCACCTGGAGATTTGGCATCTTCATTATGGGAAATATTCCACTGATAGATTAATATGAGGAAACTGAACAAATTAATCCTTCGTGTGACCATATTTTGCCTCAGTGGAGTTACGTACCAAGGATGATTTTAATCCACTGAGTCTAAAGACAAAGAAAATGTGAGGAAAAGCAAAAGAAAATTAAACAAATAGAGAAAAGATTGACACATAGTTACTAGCAAAAATGTCTTTGTAATGGCCGAAGAGCAGATTTTTGAATAGTGTTATAAGGGTTAGAGAGTTACAGTTGCATAATTGGCAGATTCATCCTTAGAACAGCATAATTTTCTATCAGCAACATGCAAGGCAGTGCAAATTTTAACAGTGAATTTCCAATGCCCCCAGACATTGATGTATCTATCCAGTCTGAAGCAAAATTCCTGGCACTAACTGGCACAAAATCAATGCCTTCTGCTTGACCTCTTCCAGACGAATTGGTAATGTTTCTCTCAGACTCCCAAGCCTATGATTCAATGATACCATCCACTGCTGAACTTTCTGCTATCAGTCTATCATTACATGTTTAACCCATGGTTGTGATGCAGCTATCCAGCTGGAGCTGTGGCAAAGGTTATTTTTAGTGTTTGTTAAGGTATTTCAGTTAACAGGGTTCAACACTGTGTCTTTGAGCTAACCTGGAAACATATGTCTGCTTAGCAAAGATACGTCACACGTATTTGTTTCCAATGAAAAAGACTGTGTGGCTTGCCAATTATTAAGCAGCACTTTTTCTGCTCGTCCCTAAACCTTCCATCAATACTAGCATGCATAGTGTGCAGAGAGCAGAATGAACAATAGCTATGTGAAATGAAGATTTGCCATTTATATTTACAGTCTATTGTAGGTCAGACAATGTATTCGCCCCTTCATCTCTTACAAAAAACCTTGCCAACTGCCAACAGCATATAATTCATCTGTTTCCTGAAAAAGTCTTGTGGTTAGAGCACAGGACTGTGAGTCAGGCAGCATGGAGTCTCTCTCTGGCTGTGCCACAGATTTCCTGTGTTTTCTTGGGGAATGTCATTTAACTTCTTTGTTCCTAAATTTCTTCATCTCTAAAATGGGGTTAATAAAGCTTCCCTATTTCACAAATGTGTTGAGAGGCTTAATTCAACAATACTGTAAAGCACTCGGAAATTGTTGGATAAATGGTGCTGCAAAAGTGAAAATTATTTTATTGTTGTTGTTGTTGTTGTTATAATATTTCAGTGCTTTGAATGCTCTATATATTAGAGAGCAACCATAGTATGTTCTGTATATTAGAGAGCAACCACAGTAATTTGTATAGGTATATTGAAGCTGTTCAGTATTTAATTTGAGAGCATTCTCCTCTTGTCATTCGTAGCCCATATAAACTGCTGAATTTAGTTTACATAATTAACAAACTTTGCAGATCAAATTATAGTTTTGTATTCACACAAATTTTACTTCATGCTTTTAATGGGCCATCTTCAGACCTGATTTAAGCCAGCAGAAATCTAGTTGCACTTGCAACAGAACTAAGTTTGATTCATTAGCAAATGCCCTGGTATGTTATATTGACATGGTACGAAATTGGCATTATGAAAATAGGAATATTAGATGTTGGAAGAACCTTTGGTGTAGGGATTATACACATGAGTTATAAGAAACTTGCATTCTAAATCTCACTTCATTTGCAGTTCTGTTACAACCCCATAACCCAGATAAGATGCACCAAAGTTCACAGGCCTTTTGTCAAGCCTGTGCCAATTTTCAAAAATCCATAGCATCTAAGGCCAGAAGGGACCATGTGATCCTCTAGGCTGAACTCCTGACTAGGACAGGCCATAGAACTTCCCCAAAATTTTCATCAAGTCTGAGCCAAGTTATGGTTTTCTTTAAAACTGAGAAATTTGGATTAAGGAAACAAACCTCTATTGTGGGAGTGTGGCTAGATCTCTCTTCAGCTTTCAACACCAGTGACTGTATGCTGATGGCAGCAAGCATACAGAAAGTTGTAGGAGTGAATGAGGAAGCACTCAGCTGAATCCACTCATTCCTATCAGCTAGAATGCAGAGTCATGACTTGGACAACTGCTTCTCATCACCCTGTTCCTTATCATGCAGAGACTACAGGGCTTAATTTTCTCTTCACTCCTCTCTGACATCTACAAGAGCTGTCTCAGAAAGATTGTGAGATGCCACGGACTTGTGTGCAAGCAATATGTGGATGACACTCAACAGTATGTCTCCTTCTCCACCAGTGAAGCCACCATCATCACCAAGATGCCACCTCATACGAGGAGTAATTCACTCAAATTCAGCCTAAGAATGACAGAAGTGAACTTATTGGGAAACACCTTCAGAAACTCAAGACTCGGGACATCAGACCACAGATTGTCATAGCTATATGAAGATTCAGATCACGATGGGCTCTTTAGTGCTCCTGGGCATGGAGATTTTAGCAGTGGTGAGAAATGTCGTCTTCTGTTTTTGTCTGGCCAGGAGACTTTGTGGCCTTTCCTTTTGGGTGAAGGACCTAGTCACGGTGGTCAATGCTTTTGTCTCCTCCTGACTTAAACAACCACTACCCTAACTTAACTGGTTACACATTCACTTAAAAGTCCTGGTCAGGGTCCAATCATAGATTAGAGACTGCCCAATCTTGTACAGCTTTCCAATACAACAGGAGAGATTCAGGTTAGACTATTAGCCTGTTGGGATTGAGTTTTATGAGCAACAAGACCCCTGACTATGGATCTACTTGTTGGAAGAAATCACATGGAGCCCACTCCTGACAGATTTAGAGTAAAGTCTAAGCTATATCGTACATAAAGCCCTCCCCAAGGAATAACAGTTGTAAACAATTTAAAAAATAAATCCTGATTCTATTGATTCAGACATCTCTGTAACTAGACAGAGAGAGAGAACACTTTCTTCTTGACACTTTTGCCATGTTCACTATTTTATTAGGTACTTAATACACTGCCAAAGTGACAGATGAGGTACAAATACCACAGATGGATAGCTAACTCATACAGTCTTCAGAACACTATATATTCTAGTTCAAAATGCCTATAAAAGGACTTAACTTATTATGTTTAGCTGAACATATCTGTAAATCTGTTTAAGCATTAATTTGGTGGGGTGTTGGAAAATGGTAACATTTATAGGTTAATTATAACATCACAACTACATGGCCCTAGCTTAATACAAGAAAATGGGACATATCCTCTTTTAGTCTGAATTTTTGTTTTATTACTGCCCTGACATTATGCAGTGTATGATATATACACCTGCATGTTCATCATGCCTGACCATTATGTTTATGATTGTTGATGATTCTGGTACCATGAAAGATAGTGATAATTATACAAAATAGTGATAAATATGTAGGGCTGTTAGCACTTGGATACACCTATATGGTAAACTACCCCTCTCCTTATTTTACTTTATAAATGTCCCTGGCCCTAAGAAGACTTTAATTACATTTCATTACTGTTACTGTCAGTTGTTCAGAGCCTATTTTAAAACAACACACTTAAAGCATATTGGACTAAGTTATGTTGTAAGTTACACCAGTATACTTTGGAAGTAAGTCCATTGCAATGAATGGAATTACTCAGTCTTACACTAGTGCAACTAAGAGCAGAATCTGGCCTGTTGTTTTCCTTTTATTCTTCTCTTTTTGGCTACAGAACCCCAACCCACTCTATGAACCCTGTATTCAGCCCCAAATAAATACAAATTCAACAACGCCAGCATTCGTGACTGTCTTTGTGTTAATTTGGTCCTCTCTTATTCTATATTTTAAGTCACAAAAATGCCAAAGGATATTTACCTGGCACCCTGACAAGATCTTAGAAAGACCCCTTCCTCCCTGCTTGTATATGGCAAAGTTTCTTGCAGAGCTCCTGGGCTGCACGTTGCCGGACAAGGGCACCTCTCCTATGTTTGAGGCTACAGCTTGGCAAAAATGCCTGTCTGACTGTTTTACTTTTCCTTCCCCTGCTGTACACAAATTCCTACTCTGATCTTGTTTTTATTTCTTTTTTTGGGGACTTCAGAATGAATAGAAATGTATGTTTTAAAATAAGTATCAGCTACTTGCTATGTCTTGCTTTTCCAACTTCAGAGTCCTATACCAGATTCCCATTTTCAGCTTCAGAAATATTTCAGAGGAGAAGCCAACCTCTCCCACAAGTGTTTTTTTTTCCCCCAAGCTGAACACCCTACCACTCCTGGGTAATTTTACTGCTTCAGAAAAAAAACCAACCACAGCATTCAGTGGTGATGTCAGCTGTCCCAGATGAAGCAGTTAGATCAACATGGCCTGAAGGAGATGAGTTTAATGGATGAATGGAAGGATATAAGCCCTTTTTAAACTATGCCTACAGAAAGCCCTGCTCCAGGAGACAGATTAAAGTATTTTCTGTATACAGTCAATATGTGAACAATGCTACATGAGTAGATTAATATGTCCTAAGGAGAAGCAACTTTTGAACTCCTAGAAAATAAACATGAATAGTTTCTAAGCAAACAGCTTTGCAACTTGCTCTTCAAGTACTTCATTTTATTCATGAAACTACAACTATTGATGTTGTTTTAAGATAAGAGAACATGATTATCCAATAAATAAAATATGTCCATGTTGGAGTTCACTGAGGTATGATGCCTGATTAAGTTCTTGTTGGGACTTGGACTGAAAACTGTGGCATTATAATTTAACAAAAATTAGTTTTTCATTTTAGAATCTAATTGAAAGTCTTTGAAGCATCACCAGATGTTATGATGTTTAACTTCTAAATGCTTCACATAAATAGCTTCACTGCTTTAGCAGTTGTAAAGTCCGAGCTCTGTTCTTTCCTGTTGTTTTTAACTCAATTTAAAAATGTCAAAAATAAAAAAATTAGTAAAGCTTGTTTGCTTCTGGTTTGGTTGGTTGGTTTTTGCTTCTGAAAATTTTGCTGTCTTCTACCAGCAGTGGCCACACCCCCTTTTCCCTACACACACAGAGTCAGGTGCACAATTGCTCACTCTCTCAGGACAAACGAATATATTTATCATGACACCTCAGTAATAGGGAGCAAGGGGTCAGAAATTAGTCTTACCTTACTGAAGACCTCTCTTTTCCTATTATATAACATACTCATTCAGGGTAAAAGGCTGAGATCACATTGGTAATTTTCTGGACAGAAAGACTCAGTTGACCTCTGTTCAGAGCTATTTCAATGCTTCTCTGAATCAGCCAGCAGGTATCACTACTGAATGATGGAACATTTATCTTCCATAGTCCTCAACTCCTACCAGAGAGCTGAGGACATTGCTATAGCTTAATAGCATTCCAAGCCATAACAGACTCATGGGACTGTTTGAAATGACCAGATTGTTTTGGTATGACATATAAGGATGACGCTTTCTGCCTCCAAAAGCTGCTTTTCATCTTAGTGAAAATTCAAGGCAAATGACAGAAGTTTCACTTTTTTTACAATGCAGCAAAACCACTTTTTTCATATGTCACTGCTGGCTCGAGGACAGGCGAAATGTGGGGGAACCAATTCTAGGGTTTGAATTTGTGTATCCTCCTTCATTCTTTTGACTTAACCACTTAAAAGTGCTGAGTGTTATCTGGTTTCCCATTAAAACTGAATCTAGCCGAAGTTTGCAAAAACTGTTCCAAAAGTTTTGCAAAATGTAGCAAACTGTTTGTCAAGGCTGCTCTGAGTTGAAAGTTAGCAATGAAACTTAATATGAGGCAAGTTTTCCATGGTTTGTGGTTTAAATGACAACTTTTCACATCTGTACTCCTTTCTAGACCCTGATCCTTCAGAGATTCATAAATGTGCTGAATGGGACTGCTCCACATGCTTAAATAGCACATGTACAAGTCTTTGCAGGATCAGGGCCTTACACAGAAATTTCCCACAGTACTCCATGGAAAACTCTTATTGACTTTACAGGTAAGAGGATTAAGCCTCTTGCGAAAATGAGGTCTCCCTAAACCTGCACTGATTCTATTTGGTGAAAAACTTTATATGAAATTTCTGTTTAGAAAAAAATTGCTGCAGAATAGATTTTATAAGCAACATATATCATTTTTTCCATAATACATCCTTATTCATATGATTAACGGCAATAATAACATTGTATCACCATGACTTACAGATCTATGAGGACAAGATCCATACTCCAAGAAGCTTACAGTATAATTTAGACAATAAACATTCTTTTGTCTGTTCTCTGCTTATAAGGAATTTTGATCAGAAGAAATAAAAGTACCTATACATTTAGATTTTAAAAGTCTGTTGGAGATGGCATAATTTCATGTTAACAGTTACTGAACGGCTTTTACTTTCCTTCTGTGCACTTGTACTTTATGTATAGAACCTATATAGAGACTCTGCTGCACAAAAGTTTACAGCTTGAGCAAACTGTTGCATTCATATAAGGACTCAAGATGGGCAGACTGGTTCTGAAAATATAAGAACTAGCCTTCGCTTTAGTCCCAACATTTTCAAGCCAAGTTCTCAAATGTTGAGCCCCTAACTCCATATTTAGCCACGTAATGAACTGGCTTGATTTTCAAAGAAACAGAGTACTGGAAGTCGTTCTCCCATTGGAAGACTCCCTGGGAAGCCAAGTTTGTCAATTTTGACCTAAAAACAAAATAAATTTTAAAACTCAAGGCCAGATCCTTAACTGGTGCAAATTGACTTACCTCCATCAATGTTAATGTACAGTATGAGGATCTGGCCTCCAGGATTTCTATAGTTTCTTATTTGCTGTGACTCCAGTCATACAGTGGTCACCATTAATAAAATCCTCACAATCTTATCTTTTGCCTAATTAAGATTACTATGAGTATTTGCAAACTCTGTGGTACAATTGATTATTTGCAACTGACAACTGATTGCAAGCATTGCTATTTTTAAATCACACTGCTACTATATGAGTACAATCGTGTTTTGATTCAAACAGGATTTAATTTTTTTAGAACTCAATGGATTCATAGATTCCAAGGCCAGATGAGACCATTCTGATTATATAGTCTGACCTCCTGTATAGCACAGGCCATAGAACGTCCCCCAAAATAATTCCTAGAGCATACCTTTTAGAAAAACATCCGATCTCAATTTTAAAATTCAGTGATGGAGAAGCCAGCAAAAGTCTTGGTAAATTATTCCAATGGTTAAATACACTCAGCATTAAAAAACTTACGCCTTATTTCCAGTCTGAATTTATCTAGCTTCAACTTCCAGCCATTGGATTATGTTATACCTTTTGCTGCTAGATTGAAGAGACAATTATTAAATATTTGTTCCCCATGCAGAAACCTATAGACTGTAATCAAGCCACCCCTTAACCTTTTCTTTGCCAACATAGACTCAAAGAACTCAATCTATTTATCACAATAGGTCATATTTTCTAACCCTTTAATCATTCTTGTGGCTCTTATTTGAACCCTTTCCTATTTATCAACATCCTTCTTGACTTGTGGGCATCAGAACTATACTCTTACTTTGCTTAAAAGTCTGCAGAGTTGTCAGTGAGGGGAGAATTTGGCCCTCTATATACTGTACTCTTTTATTATTGCCATATTACTAGATCAGTTAAAACTTTGTTTAATGGCTGATTTATATCTTTAGTTAGTTTAAATCTGAGCAGAGTTTTTAGGGGGTTTGATAATATATATTCATCTGTCCTCAAGAACCATTATGGATATAAACATTTTCTATCTCTGTTTTATGAATGTGCATTGACTGATTAATATGTCAAATATCTATTTGTACCTAAGCCAAATAGATGTTTGCTTAGAAGTGACAGACTAACTTGTGCACCAACACACTATAAATCTCAGTCAAATCTACTGTTTGTTTTGCGCAAGGAGAAAATCCCATTTATTAAACATATGCTTCTTTTTATGTTGTCTGTAAGATCCTGTTTCCTTTATTAAATGTTATTAAATATGAAATGTTTATTTAAAGCAGATATACTAAAGCAGAAGGCACTAGAAATAATAATGCAAGTATATTGCATTTATAGGGTGACTTTCATCCAGACATAATCTAAATTACACAAAGTACCATGGGTGATGGGAAGGGGCGTAAGGGTAGTTTTTCTGGGGTTGTAGTCAGTAAAATAAACCTGTTTCAGTTTTTAATTCTCAGGTCTGGTCTCCACAGAGAGGGCCAATGCTGTCTCAACTACAGCTTCCCATTTGGCTCCTGCTACTTTCAGTATTTCCCAACTGTCAGCTGCAATGTTAGCATCTCAAAGTGAATTTTAGAGGATGCCTTTCAAATGATGACACTGGGCTCAATTTACTCCTGCTGGGACAAGGAAATGCAAATTTCACCTCACGTACCAACAAGGGAACCTAAATCTATGCAGGATAAATCCGGGAGCCCAAAAGGTAGTGATTATATGACCACTCTCCCAAAAAGTTCTGCTAGGGGATACCAGCTTAAGGTACAGTCAGTGATCCATATGGCTCATTCATGAATCAGCCTAGCTGATACCCCTCCATAGCCCAGAGATCAAAGAGCATAAATGTGGCTTTATAGCCACCTTATCCCACCCATCCTACTCAGGACTTGTGACAAGCACAACTCACTCATACCAGAGGATGAGATGCTTTGACAACTCACTCATATCAGAGGATGAGGCGTTTTGACTCAATCTGACTCAAAACAGGGTAGTTAAAGGTTTCTGTGCTTACTTTCAAGGTCCTCCATCGGTTTTCTGGGTTGAGATTCTATGCTGTGCCACTAAGAAGCACAGCACAGAGTTCATAGCCCATTGCAGGAGGGGGGCAGGGATATTAAGGTGCCATCCCCATCCTTGTCTGCTCTGGGTGCAGAAGAAGCCCACCAATGTCATTTAAACAATCCTGCACCAGGGTTCCTCAAAGTCAAAAGGCACTCTTATGGCTGTCTTACGCAGTGCCTATACTGGGCAAATTCTCCCCCAGCTGGAACTGGGGCTTTTCAAGCCAGTCATGCATGCCACTCCAGCCCTTTTACACAAAATAAAAGAGGGCGCAGGACTGAGGGTCTCACCCATGATACTTAGAAATCAAAGAGAGTCATTCAATTGAATTCAACTGGTGGTGCTGATTACTATAAGAGTAAGTGTTTATTTTATTTTTCATAAAATATTAGGGCTGTGTGAAATCAGAGTTTTCACATTGCATTTCAGCTTCACAAAAGAGCTGCGAAGTTTTCTGGGGTAGTTGCTCCAAAATAAGGCCATGATTCTATTTTTGAGTGTAAATAGAGACATTTTAAATTTTCATTCCAACAGAGGTCAAATTTTGAAAAATGAGAAATATCAGACTGGTGCATGTATTTATGATAAGAAACTGCCATTTCACAAAACCTTCATTATCAGTGAAGTTGGGGGGCCATAATAATAGCTGTTTTCTGTAAAATTTTGTGGAAAAATCTTTATTTTCCTACTGCTCTTTTAATTATCCATCCAGCAACTATTAAAAAGATTGTTGAAAGTCTAATACGTATTCAGTGGAAAGTAAAGACAACTCTTTGCAGACAGCTTGTAGAATTTAACTGACCTAAATAAATCAGGTTTATTCTTCCCTGGTTATTTAAACAGACACATAGTCCATTTAGGTTTGAGTAACAGCCGTGTTAGTCTGTATTCACAAAAAGAAAAGGAGTACTTGTGGCACCTTAGAGACTAACCAATTTGCGCTTATGCTCAAATAAATTGGTTAGTCTCTAAGGTGCCACGAATAGTCCATTTAGTTTATGAATCTTTCATGTAGGCATTATAAATTGCATTCCCCCTCTCCTTCCTAGGGCACGTTTTCTGTTAAAGCACTGCTCCATTCCCACGTTGCTTAGCTGAAGAATGATTTCATTTCATTTTGCTCCTTGCTGTCGTATAAGAAATCCTAATAAGTCTGCCCTTAGTTGAGAAGAAACGAAAAAAGAAATAACCCAAGAAGAACTTGTCCAGAGCAGCTGCCCTGAGCCATGTAGGATTACCCCGGGTTTCTGGTTTCCTAAGAAACAGGGATACTTCCCCCACAGAGTTGTGTTTGTGGGCGGTGTTTTTGAATTTATGCTAATTTAGCTGTCCTGACAGGAGAAAGAGCCATCTCACTTACACAGTTCTCCTCACAGCAAATGGTAGTAAGAGGCTATTACAGTGTAAGGTCATGCATTTGCTTTTGTGACAGGGTCACTTGATCCAGCAAGTGAGTAAATGCTGGTCGTTGTCTTTGTCACCAGACAGTAGGGAAGACATGTGCCTGGGATAATGGAGATAAAGGACTCGGGCAGCGTGGTTCTGACAGCCTACCACTCCTACACTCCATCTAGGATACCAATAATCGAACAGAGCTTTATGCCAGAGATTTCCTCCAGCCATTCTCCAATCAGCAGGTAAAGCACGAAGGATTATAACGGGTACTGTGCCATTAAGTTTTGTCTGAGCTGATTTTGTTTTGCAGTCATGTTTCCTGCTAGTATGTGAGGCAGTTTGTTGATGTTTTCAGATCACTTTGCCATGTAATCATCGCTTTATTATTACGCATTATGATTACTTTCCTGCCGTGGGGAACTTATGCAATTCACTTGTGGTGTTCTCATTTAGAAATAGAAAACGCAAGTGCTTATTAAGTTTTTTGTACAAGAGAGAGACCAAGTTTACTTGCTATCCAAGATTAGCAGCAAAATATTCCCTTATAAACAATACATAAATCTATCTTCTTCTCAGTTTATCTTTTACCATGTTATGAACAGTTAGAAGGGTTCGTGTTAGGTGAGACAATTCATCAGAAAATTCAGTCCACTTTTGGATTCCACGTTGGTTTAAAAAAATACTTCCTATGCTTTCCCCCTCCCCCCCCCCCCCCCCCAAAAAAAAGATAAGGATCACGTCTTGCTTTTCTTGGGACGTTGCAGTTGCTGATTCTCATGCAGGCAGGCACACAAAGTGAGGCTACTTCTTTAAAGATGTCATCTAAATGAGAATATTTGTTTTAAAAGGTTGTATTGCGATAAATCAGGTATTTCATACAGATTAATTTGTTTAGTTACATACTGTGCACTTGTCCACCTATGTGTACAGTTCTGACATAGCAATACAGTCCTGACAATTTCAATAGAGATGCTTTTATTTTGGTAAATCTGACCTCTCTCTTAAATATAGGTGTATAGATTTACACTACTTTCTAAACATTAAAATTTATGAATGTTTCTATTGTCAGACAAAAGTTTAGGGAACACTAGCATTAGAAATGCAAAGTTATTTTATGGCTTAACTGAATAAAATGAAAACTAAAATATGAGGAAATAGCGGATGTCGTTTATTGTCATTTTGATGTAGTTTAGAGTTGTTTAGAGTCACAGATCAAGATTTTTCATTTAAGAATGAGCTCTGTGCGTTCTTAACAAGAATGCTGCTAAGTACTTCATATTGTGAATTTTACAAGATGCTATTCAGTTTCAAATTTATCATTTAGTTTAAATGTACATGAAAAGATGAACATTTCAAGCATCCTTCTGTTCTTTGTTTTTACTGTCCCTAGTTATCTGATGCGGATAACTTCTTTGTTCAATTTAAATGTTGCCTCACAGCAGTAATAAATACACAATTTCATTTTAAGAAAAGAAACTTACCATATTGTTTTGGTATTCAAATCATAGAATGATAGAATGGTATTAGAATGGTATAGAATCATAGAATCATAGAATGGTATTCAGTTAGTGGTGATAATGTTGTTTGTTTTAAAAAAGAGCAAGTTAATTGGAATCTCAATTTTGATTTGTGAGCTGAGCAATGAAAAAGTGGTTGTCTCTTATCATGTCACATACGTTTAATTGTTTCAAAACTTGTTGAAAGTTCAGCTGGTAATGTGTCTGAATCCAAATCACATATACATCACTTAGAGTTCCTGAAAAGAAAGACGATATTGGTGCTTTTGAATATTTTGGAAGCTGTTGCCATTAACCAAAATTGTATATATGACTTTGTGATACAGTCTCCCATTTCTCGTCTTTCACTTCCTGCAGCTGTCTGGGAGCAATAGCCAGATTCTGCCATATGGCCAGTCAGGGACTCCATCCATGTTTCCAAAGCATTTTCCAAGAGAGGTTTTATTAACTCAGCATGCAGCCCTGTGGAATGCAGAAGGCATGAAGGCAAATGCACTGAACGTTTCAGCAAATGGTAGAATAGTCTCTAGCTTAATTCCTGCTTCAACTTCTGAGAGTTCTGTAGTGCATTTCAGCTTCTAAATGGAGAACTCGGTTGCTATCCTGTAGCATGAGATTCTCTAGTATAGAATATTTCTGGTTTTGTTGATTCACAGTCTAACTTCCCTGACTCCAGTGTGCGAATTCCATGATTCCTGAGGACAGCAATCTGTAAAAGTATTTACAGACTGTATCTACATAGTCAGAGGCCACCATGTATCTTGTGTTTGATAACAAAAAATAATCAGGAGCTTAGGCCTTGAGTCCCCTCTATCCACCTGTATAAACCCAATGAAAGGAAGAGTGGAGTAAGTCAAGATTTACACTGGTGTAAGTGAGAACAGAATAAGGTCCTTGATTACTACCCTTTGACTTATTGGCTATTGAGCAGTAAATCCTATTATCTTGGGAATTGGGATGTTTCATTTCCATTGCCATAAAAATGGAAATGAAAATATCCAGCACTTTTCTTGCCTTGGAGAGATGACGTGTTGCTTTTATCAGAAAATCAGCCCAAATGACCCCAGCAGTGAGTGAAGGAATGCATAATTGCACAGTTTTATAGCTTTATGTCTGCCTTTCAAAAGAAAGAACAAGTTGCTAAAAGGGTCCAAAATTAATGGTTTGATACAGAGATAAGGAGCTCGTTCCTGCTCTTCTTTACATGAGTGTAAATCAGGAGTAATTCCTTTGACGTTAATGGAGTTACACCACTGTAAAATTTGTGTGAGAGAAAAATAAGGCCCAAATATTTTACTTTAAAGATTTTACAGAGGTCGTTACTCAGCACCTCTGTAAATCAGGCCTCAGTAGGCATTGTTGAATAATCTCGGCCTGCTGCCCTTCCCCATGAAAAATTCCTGTTGACTTAAATGGTAGTTCTCCCTGGCAGTCCCATTCCCCCCTATGCCAGAGTAACTCAGTTCTTCTGGTTTCAGAGTAGCAGCCGTGTTAGTCTGTATCCGCAAAAAGAAAAGGAGTACTTGTGGCACCTTAGAGACTAACACATTTATTTGAGCATAAGCTTTTGTGAGCTACAGCTCACTTCATCAGATGCATGTACAGTTGTTTAGTCAGAGAGCTATGGTTTGCTCCCCTAGGGAAGTAGCCTTGAACCCACTGCTCATCAGAGTGATGCAGATTTCAACAATCCATCAGAGGAAACAGGCCTCCACATAGATGCGTTGCTGTCCAACCCTACTTATCCTGCCCAGGTTTGGACATTTTCAGGGCCTGTCCCAAACACAGTCCCCTACTTCTAACTACAAGTTTCACAGCACAGAAGGCAAAGCAGTGAAAGTTAATACAGCCTCATAGTGCTCTGCATCACCCATGGGTCTGAAGGGAGAGAATGTGGAGGAACCGAACTTACTCCCCTCAACTACCACTCCTGCCCTTGGCCTACCTTCTCCAGGCCTTTAATAAGGACTGCATAATTGGATCCTGGGTGCCATACCTCCCACAGAAGTCAACTGAAAAAATTGATGTCAGAATATGGTCCCTATAAGGTAAAGAAAATGCTCCTCACCTATCCATACCATTCATTTGAATTGCACACTTTCTTCCTTTTATTTCATCTGCAGAACTTCCCTTTGACATCAGCGGAAGTTCTGTACATGAAATGCATGCAGATTTTCTTAAGGGGAAAAAGGGAAGTGAAAATAGTAACCTCCATGAAGTCTCATTAGAAAAGTGTTTTCAAAGATAAATGTATTGATTTCAGGGTTTCAGTTCCAGTAGAGGGAGGGCACTCACAACACCCTTCCTGAGAGTAATGTAGGGAGATTTTCTCATTGTGCTCAGCCGCCTATGCTGGATAAGGTGAAGGAGCAGTACGGTTATAGCCCTGCTTCCACCTCATCCTCTCTGTCCTATTTGTCAGTGCCTGTACTCAGGAGGGTGCTAGGAGGCAGCCCCTGGACTCAAAGGAGCACAAGGATTGTGCCCATGCACAGCTGCTATATATGTGATGCAAAGAGGGACGCTCCAGCAGTCATCCATGCAGCAGCCGGATTCAAAGCAGTCCTAACTGGGTCAGGTTAAAGGTTAAGCTTGCTGTATTTAGACTCAACTATAATGGCTAGACTGTGGTTTATTCCCTCATTGCTAGCATGGCTACCAATGAAGGACCTGATTCTGCTGACAATTACACCAGTGTAAATCAGAAGTAACTCCACTAAAATGAATGGATATGAGATCAAAATCAGACCAAAGTGGTTTATCGCCGTAAAATTAATTTAAAACAGTTTCTAGAGATGGAATCACCCTGTTATACATTCATTGAACATCCCTATAACAAATAAGCATTTGGGTGACAAATCCATAACTACTGACTTTATGAATATACTATGCAAGAAAAGAACAAAATGAAATGAGAAATGATGTTCAGCAGCACCCTCTAAGCAATCTGATTAGTTTGCACTTTAGTCAAGAAGAAAGTTCTGAGATCTTTCAACTGTTTCAGGGAAAAAATCCTTCTCATTTTCTGCAGGCTCAGCATATCTCCTCCTCCCACTGTCAGACAAGCAGCACTAAACAGGAGAGTCAAAAAAGAACCTGAAAAATGACTTAAGTTATGCAGTTGTCTCAAGTTACTTGGCAGCAGTTTCCAAGATTCTTGCTCAGCAGGACCTGTTCAAACAGATTTGGGGGCCCCTGCAAAGCCATTAAATTGGGGGGAGGGGCTCTGCGTGGCACAAAATTTTCATGCAATGTTCTTCCCCCTCACTTCTCTGCCCCAACCTCCTATGTGTTATGACTTGGATGAGGGATAGGTAATGTAGCCTGAAATGATGCGTGTGGCCCCGGTGGTAATTAGTGAGATAGTGAATGGAGGTTTCTGTTAAACAGGAGGAGGAGCCTGTAATGGGTGTAAACCAGGGTTGTGATGGGGGTGGGGAGCTCTAGTTTTTCTCACCACAGAACTATATGAAGCCGTGGATTTTCCACGACAACAGAAGCACTTAGCGTTACACTATTATTGGTGGGCTGTGCATGTCCTGAGGGTGGAGGCCCTGTGGCTGGATGTCTGGCAGCACTGACTGAGCGGCCCTACTTTTCAGAGTTGTATACAAATGATGTCAAGAACGTCTTTTGCTGAGGTGCAGCATAAGCAACCTTAACTATTTTAGACATTTATCTCATTGTACCGTAAACTTTCTCAGAAGACAAAAATTGAAAAAAAACATGAAACAGTCTCTTTTTCAAGAACAAATCTTGAAACAGATTTCTGGGCCTTTCACAGGAATTAAAGTCCCAAGCCTATGAAATCAAAATTTAAAACTGCAGTAATCGAAAACGGTAAAAGAAATAGGGTAGGAACTGGGAAACATTAAAGTTAAATGAGCAAAGGTTGGGGGAACACATACTTTATAGGAAAACAGCAGCTTTTGACATATTCCACTGACTCACAGTTACTAGCAGCTTCCTAAAATGGGTTTTAATATATATTTCAGCATGTTGCTATGCACTATTATTAAAACATTTAGCAGGAGGATGCATATAAATAAGCCAGACAATAGTAGACACGTTTTTCCTGTAGGCTTTAGAAATACCTACGGAATGTCCTCTGGGACTATCACTAAGGAATGTGGTATTTATAGTCAATTCTTCATGTTATGGTTGAAACTAGAGTTGGCTTCTCTGGTTTCTTTTTAGTGTAGTGCTCCTGCTGATCTCCCTGGTACCTCCATGTGCAAAGCTGATGGAAAACATCTGGCACTGTCCCTTTGATCATTTTGTTTGGTTGAGCATTTGGCCAGCTGCCCCATTCATTTTTAACTAAGTCACTTATCTCTGATTACATGATGGTTGGAGTTGCCTGCAAAAATGCTGAGATCTGAAAGCCCTATGTAGGCACCTTTATATTAAGTCTGACATAGTTTAGAGACAGCATAACAAAGAGTAAGAAATTAAGAAGATTGCTCTACTGGTTTTTGCAAGACAGTTCATAATGATTCGGTGTGAATGCTGTAAGGTGTGAAAATTATGTAGGAATGAAATTACAATATATTATTTCTTTTAAAAAAAAACTTGCTAAAGAATTACTAGTAAAAGTTGGAGCAAGGTTCAGTATATGAAACAGAATCTAATTAATATTTTAATTATACAAACACAGGGCCAGATCCTAGATAGTACTGAGCATTCCCAGTGAAGTGAATGAGTCCCAGACCAATGGCACCAATCTTTTCCAATGCAGCACTTGTTTTCCACAATCTGTTTCAAGTGCCTGATAAATTGACAAATGTCCTGGATTCTGACTTCTTGTAGAATTAGCAGTTACTTTTACCTTGGCAGTTTTCTGCTCTGATTGGCCAGACTTCTCAACTGGGGAGTGAAGCAAAACTGATGGAAGTTAGCGTAGCAGTGGGAATAGCTGCCATTATCCTGCATTTCAGATACCATAGTGATGAGAACCATATAAGATCCAGGTAGTATGAAAGACTGCCAAAGCAGCTGGCCCATCAATCTACCTCCCTTCCTCTTCGCCTTGTGACTATGCTGCAGCAGCTCTCATGGAACTGCTTCTAGATCTGCTACAGCTGCCAAGGCCCCTTAGAGAAGAAACAGCAGGAGTTTGAGCAAGCAGAGGAGGGACAAGATGGTAGCTGGGAAATGGGGAGCAGCCACTGATGGTGGGAAGTGAAGTTTCCCTTTATTTGTGCTAACAACTCTCCCGAACAGGGTACCTCCCTAATCGATTCTCCTCTCCATGGGCACGTATAGCTCTCAGGAATATTGTTGAGGGAGGAGACCATATACCTCAACAGGAATTTGCACTAGTACTGTGTTTGCTACAGAGATACCATTTGCAATTAACACTGACATTCCATGGGTTGCCTGTGAGTTCCCAGGTGATTTAATACCAGATTATTTGAAACACAGTTCCTTTCCCAATGCACTGCTGCTACAGTTGAGGTCAGAAGCAGCACTCAAACTTGAGCTCCCTTGTCATTAACATTAGGGAAAGATTCCCATCCTCTGGGGGTGGGGGTATCTCCTCAACTCAGGAATTCACTTCTCTCATCCACAGAGCCTGTCTTTTCTCTCTAGCTACTGAAGGAGGAAGGTGGGGTGAACAGTCGTTGGGGGGTTACTGACATAATCTGTTCTGAGGGGGATTTTCATGTTTGTGTGATGTATGGCATTGAGGTTGTAGGATTTTAATATGCGTAAAGCCAGTCAGTGCTTGGTATGGGAATTTACTCAGTGTTTAGGAGAGGGAGGGAGGGGGAGAGAGGGGGAAAAGTTATATTGCTGTAGCGAAAGGCCTATGGGCATTTTCGTATAGACTTTATCTGAGACTTTATAAATTGGCTGTAAAATCCCCTACTGTAGAAAATCGGTCTTGGCACATGACTGATTTTTACAAACATAACAAGCACAAATCCTTTTGCTGATGCTGGACCAGTACTAGGTTTACTGAGGTCTATAGAATTTGGGGCGCAGAGAAGAGTTTTGCTAGATATAGGAGGAAAAAGGACCCGTGAATCTATCTGGAATGGATGTCACTTACCAGGTCAAACCTAACAGAAGCAAGAGGCTTCCTGGAAAGTTGTGTTTTTAAATGACTTTATGCCCAACCGAACACATTGGGCCACTGGTATAGTTGACTACACAGCTTTAGGGGGGTCATTCAGGCATAAAGCCTGACTCTTCACATTTTAGTGACAATAATAAAAAACACTGTCTTGTCAGCACATGAATTTTGGACAGGAAAGAACTCATTTACACCAGATCTGAATTTGACCCACTGAGTGATGTTTTCCTGACCTGCTTCTAAATGCATTTAGCAGGCATCAATAACCATGCTATTACCTAGGCCACAAGGGTAGTGTGCTCAAACCCTGGGGGAGGAGATAGAGTGCGCGTGTCAGTCAACATCAACCTCTCTGACCAATTAAGGGATCCGAAGGAAATTTCATCCAGTTTCCTTTCCTGGACAGATGACGGTCATGATGGAAGGCCTAAGGGCAGGAAGGAATTTAAAAGAATGTAACAGAAACTGAGAGGGATGCTGTCAGGCCTGGACAAGAATCACTGGTAGGGAGTAAATCTGCAGTTACTAGAAACAGTAGTTGCACAAAGACTAGTGTCCTTTATTTGTATGGATTTTTTTTTTTTTAGAGCACCTTAGAGTAAATATAAAGAACTATAATGTGATGTTGGCATGAGACTCCTCTAATGCTTGGAATGACTTTAATGTTGAGAAGCAAAGAGACACAACTATAACCCACTATGTCTTCTTTTATGACAAAAGCAGAATCGCTCTTCAGAAACTTCCAAAAACTGGGGAATTCGAAGTTAAGGCTGAGATTTCATTTTTAACTCATGTTAGCTTAAAAATTAATGGCAGAATGAGTTCAGTAGGGATGAAGTCCTACCTCGACTTGAAATGCCCAGTCCGCTGTTTGATCTAATACTTAACAGATGGTAGAGTGGAAGATAAAATGGGATGTGGGCCCTGATTTTCCACCATAGAAATCAATGGAAGTTTTGTCATTGAATTCAATGGCAAGAGGATCAAGTCCTTGAATTGTTTTGTTCCCTTGGAACATAAGGACCAGATTTTATAAGGGTATTTAGATGCCTAAAGATGTGGATAAACACCTGGTGGGATTTTTAAAAGTGCCCACGTACCTAACTCCTATGGTGCCCTAAATCCTTGAGGCCCAGATTTTCATAGGAATTTACACATTGCTATGTTCAACATTGAAATGCCTAATTGACTTAGAAGCCTAAGTCGCATTTTCAGAAGTGATGTAGGCACTTAGGCCCAGATTTTTAAAGGTATGTAAGCATTGCTCTTAAATACCTACGTTCTTATCCAGTACTTAGCCAAAACTCCCACTGACTTCAATAGAAGTCTTGCTGAACAAGGGCTCCAATATGAGGCCTTAGGTAATAGGACATTTTAAAAATGTATAAGTAGGCCTTTCTCCTTTCCCAGTACTTTCCTCCTATGTATTTAATTATCAAATACCCAAGTTGTAAAATGTGATGTAGCCCAGGAGCAAGGGTTGCCAGGTGTCCAGTTTTCGACCAGAATGCTTGGTCGAAAAGGGACCTTCTCTTAAAAATCCGGTCGGCAGTGCTGCGTGTCAGAGGCAGGCTAGTCCCTACCTGTCCTGGAACCGCGCTGCACCCCAGAAGCAGCCAGCAGGTCCAACTCCTAGGCAGGGGGCCACAGGGCACTGGTATAGTGCTGCCCACAGCCCGAGCACCAGCTCCACACTCCCATTGGCCAGGAACCGTGGCCAATGGGAGCTGGGGGAGGCAGCGTCTGCGGGCGAGAGCAGTGAGCAGAGCCTCCTGCCTCCCCCACCCTCCTGCCTAGGAGCTGAACCTGCTGGCGGCTTCCGGGTTCAGTGTGGTGCCAGGACAGATAGGGACTAGCCTGCCTTAGCCCTGCTGTGCAGCTGACCGGGAGCCACCCAAGTTAAGCCTGCACCCCAACCCCAAGCCCCAACCACCTGCCCCAGCCCTGAGCCCCCCCCAAACTGAGCCCCCTACTGCACCCCAGAGCCTGCACCCCCAGCCAGAGTCCTCACCACTTGCACTCCAACCCGTGCCGCAGCCCAGAGTCCCCTCCCACACCCTGAACCCCTCATGCCTGGCCCCAGCCTAGAGCCCACACCCCCTCCCAAACCCCATCCACAGTCCCAACCCGCAGCCCCCTCCCACACTCTGAATCCCTCGGCCCCACCCCCAGTCTGGAGCCCCCTCCTGGACCCCAAACATCTCATCCCTGGCCCCACCCCAGAGCCCACACCCCCAGCCCAAAGCCTGTACCCCCTTCCACACCCCAGCCCCCTGCCTCAACCTGCAGCCCCCTCCCATACTCTGAATCCCTCGGCCCCACTCCCCAGCCTGGACCCCCCTCCTGCACCCAAACCCTCATCCCCAGAGCCTGCACACCCAGCCAGAGCCCTCATCCCTTCCCGCACCCCAACTCCTTGCCTCAGCCTGGAGCCCCCTCCCTCACTCTGAGCCTCTCATTTCTGGCCCCACCCCAGAGCCTGCACCCCCAATAGAGCCCTCAACCCTCCTGCACCCCAACCCCCTCCCCCAGCCCAGTGAAAGTGAGTGAGGGTGGGGGAGAGCGAGCCACTGAGGAAGGAGAATGTAATGAGCAGGGGCGGAGCCTCGGGGAAGGGGCGGGGCTAGGGTGTTCAATTTTGTGCAATTAGAAAGTTGGCAATCTCCCAGGAGCAGAGAAGTAATGCTACTGGTAGTGGAAAATCTTTATTAAAATTGGATGCGGGGGGAAAGGGGAGGGGAGTGGAACTGAATGCATTCTCAGTAGACTGAGACTTGACTCTTTTGGCCATTTTGGACCCAGGTCCTCTACAATTCACAGAATACATGACAGAGATCACAACTGTTCTGCTAACAAAGCAAAATTATTGTTAACTTGAAGATTCTTGAAGCACATTTGGAACTTTCTTAAAACCATCTGCTGACATGGGTGAATTGTTGCAATTTTAAAAAACAAACAGTATGTATACTTCTATACAGTTTTCCTTCAATAATAGAAGATGTCTTGTGTCTTGAAAATACCACAAATAAAAAAGAAAAGGAGTACTTGTGGCACCTTAGAGACTAACCAGTTTATTTGAGCATGAGCTTTCGTGAGCTACAGCTCACTTCATCATGCTCAAATAAACTGGTTAGTCTCTAAGGTGCCACAAGTACTCCTTTTCTTTTTTCTTTTTACGAATACAGACTAACACGGCTGTTACTCTGAAACAAATAAAAAACTCTCTCTATTTTTAATCATAAGGTAAAAGATTACAGGGTTGACTCTGCAGCTGATTGCTGTGATCTGAGCTGTGTTTCATCACAGAAAGCTTTTCCCTCATGGACTCCACATCCTATGATTTTTGTAACTGTATAATTTTAAAAGGAGGACCCTGGCAAGCCATGCTTGAGGTTAACTCTGTCACACTTGGATGAAGTGAGATAATACAAGCCAAAGCAGCTTGTTTCACTCTATACTGTGCACATCTGAAGTTAATTCTGTCATACTCTGTATTGTAATGAGTGTACATAGTTTTAGCAATCAAGAAATTGAAAGTAAACTTATTACCACAGGATGCCATTGGGGCCAATAACCTCACAAGATATAAAAATAGGTTTGGACATTCATCTGAATAACAAGAATATCCAACGTCAGAACAGCTCTCACTAACAAAAATTCTAGAAAAGATATTAAATCTCTTGCCTCAGAGTTTACGCTAATCTCTATTATTAGGAATTAGGATCTGAACTAATTTGTGGGAAAGATTATCCCATGGATGCCTAATGTAAGGTTTCTTTCACTTTTCCCTTGCCAGTGTCAGAGACATGATACTGGACTAGATGGAGCATATATCTAATTCAGTTTGGCGATTCCTATATTCCTAGATCATTTTGAAATATATAGAACAGGCAAAAAAGTGTCAAACAAAGCAGTAAAAAATACAAAAGTGTGCAATCGCATACCAAGCACTTTATTAATAGCAATAAATCTGTGGCCACTGCAGACTGCATGTTTGTTATCACTAGGTTGCACAACAACAGTGGGATGACTCAAATCTCCCTGTTCCAAAAGCACAGGCTCCCATCGCTTGAGCTAAAGGAGAGTTTCTTGTTAGCTGGGTAGAGCCTATGGCTGCGTCTACACTACAAGCTAGGGGTGTGATTCCCAGTGTGTGTATACAGACTCGCAGGTATTCAATGATATAAATCGTAGTGTAGCTGCAATAGCAGCGGCTTTATGGATTAGCCATGCCAAGCATGAACCTGCCTGAACCTCAGAGGTACATATTCAGTATGTCTAAGCCACGCTGACACTGCCCATGTTACTGTGGCTACACTACTTTTTACACTCCAGCTCACTCTCATCAAGCCGGCCCAGGTATGTGTACACAAGCTGGGAATCACACCCCTAGCTCATAGTGTAGATGTAGCCTCTGACACACAGTTAAGCAGTTCTGATTCCATCCAACAGAGATCAGTGATTCCCATGTGCACACTCATGCACACACAATTAGGTGTCTCATTAAACTATTCAGAAGATTACAGAGTTAGTTGGATGTATAAGTCCTGCTTTCATACTTGAAAATTTGGTAACAAGTTACAATCAAAGGATACTTTTTTAAACTAAGGGCTTGTCTGCACAGTGAGGTAATGAGCACTATGGGGGTGTGATTTTTTTTTAAGAGTACTAACATGTTTCACATTAATTGGTCCACGAAGACCCTGCTGGTGCTCATTAAATGTTCCTTTGTGTGCTTTCATGTAGTGCTGTTTTCCAGTACCGTAGATCAATAATCATGGTAATTTATTATACATTTTGTGTGAAATCATGGATGATGTCTGTAAATCTAGTGCCAAATACACTATTTAGTCTTTTATTATTATTAACTGGAAATTTAAACCCAGACTTTAGGAATGCAGATTTTAAACTGAATCCAGATAAAATATATTCAGGGACTTTTAAAATAAATCGATCTAAACATTATCTTAATGTTTGGGGATGAAAATGGGACTATAACTTAATGAAGAGGTTATGAAAATTCTAATTTTATATTGCAATCATTGATTAGTTGCTATTTGGAATTTACTTAAAGCATATTTGAGTATGTAGCCTATCGGCTCAAGGTAAAGTCCCTGAGTATGCTTTTTGAATTGTTTGTAATGTTTTACTAATTTTCAGTGGTACAGTTACATGTATATGTAAAGCTATATATAAAGAAATACCAAACTTTTATAAAACTCCAAGATAGTTTTACATATTCTTTTATGTGGCATTTTTATTTCATAGTGAAATGAGTGGGAAAGAAACAAGCAAATGAAGGAAGCACTGCAAACAAAAAGAGAACTTATTATGTATGTATTCAAAAAAGGACCCGAATTATATTTGTCTTAAACTTTTGAGAACTTATGTGGTAAATCATCATCCACCTTCTAACACACTCTCCAAAATTTCACCTACACAAAACATTCTCATTTAGCTGTGCAAACTGGGCAGTTAGAGAGCTAACTACCTGATCTGAATGCACAAAAGTGGATTTAATGCCGGTGACTGACTGCATTTACAAAATTTGTTGGCAAAGTTTGGAGGCTGACTGGAAATGTGGCCCTCTATAGCATTACTTTTAAAACAGGATGTTAGCGATTGATCTTTCTCTTTTGTTTTGGAGCGTCTCAGTTGATTGATGCCTTAATATTACCTGAGGGCCAGATTCTGAACTAGTGTAAAACTCCAGTGAAGTTCTTCTGGATTAACAATGGTTGTATCTGAGGTCAGAATCAGAACTGTTGGCTATACATATACCTATAATAATATATATAATCTTTTGGTTAGATTGTTTTTGCATTTTCTGTGTCATGTAAAGAGTAGAATTTTGATTTCGCTAAGAAATAGTTCCTAAAATTTCTATGATTTTTAAACAACCTTAGGATGTATGTGTACATTAATTGTGGTCACCTCCATCACGTATAACAAAATCTATTTTCTAATTAAGTATCATTAATGGAGGAGCACAATGACATTCAGAAAAAGCTGTAAGCCAAATTCAGCCCTTATGTAACTCTACTGAATCCCAAAATGAGGGCCCATAAACTTTATTCTTGTCCTATCATTTAACTCCTTGATTTCTACATGATTCAATGGAGTTGATACTGTGCTGCAACTATGCAAAAAACAAAAAAGACATTGACTACTGTAAATACGGATGGCAAATCCTCACTCTTCAGTTACAGGGGCATACCCATTGAAAGCATGCCTGTAATTCTATGGAGGCGGTAGCATTACTAAGAACAGATTGGATTTTTGAGCCTGCCTCAAACCCAGCCAGCTGTAGTTAAAGCCGCAAAGGCTGACAAAGTACATTCCTAGTTGTATCAGCACAGGGGAGGGCAAGATTCATTTATCGCTTTTGAGACTATCCCTGATGAGTTCCCATCACTGGGTAGAATTCACAAGGTATCCAGTCCAAAATGGGACCTCTGGCTGTGCAACTGTTTTAATGTCAATAAACCAAATGCTGTGAAGATACATATTTGTGGGTGTGCTGTGAAGATACATATTTGAAGATACACTAAATCCTGTATCTAACTACATCCCATGACAGAGCTTCACTGGATATAGTAAAAACAACACTTGATAAATATGCTTGAAAGCTCTTATAAAAAATTACGTTTGTAGAACTTTAAATTAATTGAAGCAGTTTACACCAGGCACTGATAACTGCATACAGAGATGTGGTAGCAGGGAATGCTTTTTCTGAGATCTTCGTAGAAAAGATGTTTTCGTACTTCTGCTGATGTTTGCCACTTGAATTTTCACTTGCAAAAACTGATATATTATTGAATTACTTCGTGGGAAATTGGTTTGTGATTTGGCTGTTTCCATATAATAGACTAGATTGTCAGGCTTCCTGGAATGAAGACACTGTTAATGAGTTTGAGCATCCTGCTTAGTCTGTATCTGTTCTGGTTTCTGAAAATTATCGCTTTACACTGTGTGTCCTCACAGCGGCTTAATATAAATATTACTTAAGCAACTCCTATACAAACATAACGTTGTCTCATTAGCATAGTCACTCCCCTTGTGGGAAGATGATAGGCATAGCATTTACTTCTCACTGTTTTGCTGTGATACCCCGTTTATCTGAAATCTCAGAACATGAATATTCAATACATAGGGCAACCTATAAAACAAGAATCCTGTTCCATAATCCAGTAAAAATAGATTAAATGAAATATACTCTACAGCTATTGCAGAAGCAACTGGGTAGGCGTCAAGAGTAAGTAATACATAACATATAGCCTTTTATATACACTGAAGAGAACTATCATATTCTTATAACTAGATGGATGTGAGGGATGAAAATTTTTAACCCTCAGTTTCGACTTTTCATTCGAAGACAAGAATTTTATAAGCTTGCAAGATTGCTGTAATGAATTGTCCTTTAGAAAGTGTAAACAAAGCAGCCCTCATTGTTTAAGGCAATATTCCTGATGATGAGCTGCTCCCACATTAAAACTGCAACATCTAAAGCCTGAACACAAGATAAACATTTCAGTTGACAAAACCTGGAAAATCCTATTCAGAATCATAACATGTGATCAGCAGATCACACGGGTTCTGTTTGTAGAAGAGACGTGGTTTTGTTCTATGCTTTAACTATTGAACTGATTAGATTATAGTTTAATCTTTGGATTACAAATTTGATTGCCATCAAACAACATTTAAGGCCAGATCCAAAAATCATTAAAATCAATGTAAAAACTCTCATTGACTTCAGTGGGCTTTGGATCAGTAGAGCCGTACACAGATACAAAATTTGTAACCGCAAGCCGTAAAAATGGGTTCGCAGATATCAAGTGGATAGCCGCAGGTTTACAGAGCTTTCTATATTGGTCCCTAAAGGCCTAACTTTAGCTCTGTTAAAATTGCTGCTAATATCTCCTTATCCTTGGTATGTATTACAAAATCTGTTTTATGCTTTATATTATTCATTCCATTATCTATAAAAAATTAAGTAGGTTTTTATTGGATTCACTCAAAGATTTTACCTGATTTAATAGAGAATTCTGTCTTTTCTGTATAATACTATAGATTGGTTTAAAAATTCTATAGAAAATTTATCATTCTGTATTAAATTCACTGGGACTCTTCTGTAAGGGTCAGGAAGGAAAAAGCAGATTTCCATGATATTTTTTTTTCTGTTAGGTTCAACATACAGACTATATGGTGTGTGTGTGTGTGTGTGTGTGTGTGTCTCTCTCTCTCTCTCTCTATGTTATCACAAGTTAGCACTGGACTCAGATATCCAAATAAAACAATGAAGCAACACACGCTTTCCTTCCTATTCTGATTGCATCACTGGCTAATAAAGGCATTTTGTTTTAAAAACTTCCTTATGTGTCTCTCACAGTGTTGTGTGTCTGCATTCCTGTTCATTTGTATGCTTGATTAGCTGAAATCAAATACAATGAAGTGTAGCTCCAAGCAGCCATAAAAGCCCAGAGTGAACAAATATAACAACGAGAAATCTGCATCGCCATCCTCAAGGGAATCATTGTTCAGAAGGCAAAGGAACTGAAGCGCAATCATGTATCTGCTTTCCTTGCTGTCATTTTGTCACTGCTCATGGGTTTGCTCTTTGGTGACTTACCATGCTTCACTTCTGTTTGATTAGAGGTGTGGAGAGGTAACAAAAGATTTGCTGTTTCAAACTTAGAAATGTCTCCGCTTCCCACACATCTGACCCCTGGCAGGCTGCTGGAAAGAGGTGGCTAAGTTTTAAGAAAGTATGTGAGTATTGTTTTCATCAAATTATGTGTTTAATATTTTATTCTGTACCTATAATAGCTCCTTTTGCCTCTCACTCCCTGACTTCTTTATGAATGCCTCTTTTCTGTTGTTGAAATTAAACCCTTTACTTAGGACTTTAAGAGGATGTAGAAATAGAGTTTCACTCCTTCAAACTGCCACTATAACTCATAGGGATACTGATCGTTCAAGTGTTTCTGATCGTAGGCAATAATTTACTGTAATGAGAATATAATTGCTGGGTGACTAAGGTGAGAAGACAATGGATTCAGGGTTTGCACTGATTTGGTGAGGAGCTATGCCATCCTAATGATGTTTTCTTGGATATGTGTCTTGTATAAAATAAAATGAGGACCTTGCAATCAGTGAACGAATATAAAAGTAAGAGCAAAGAAAAATCTCTTGTAAAGGATATTTGCTATTGGTTAGTTTAAACATGAATTTACAAATGGAATAATAACTTACTGAAAGGCCATTTTTGTAACTGTTATTTTATAGATTTGGATGATGGTATTAAGCAGGTGAGGGTTATGCAGTGTATTTTTAATGACACCAGCACAAGGTAAACTAGCCAACATTTAGCACAGTGAGCTGCATTTGATATCAGTGGAGTAGATCTTTCTGGCTAAATATAGTCTTGTGAAAGGCTACACTAGTGAGCAATGAAGTGAGGAGCAAACTAAAGAGGTATGAGGTTGATAAACGAATGCTCATACAAATCACTGTAATCAAGATGTGTTTGTAATAGATTTCACCTACAGTAACCAGTTTTGATCTAATGATTGATTTAATCAATGAATGGATAATGCACTTGTCAAAATCCAAACAGTTGAAAAGGATGTAATACTGAATTACATGAAAAGGCTTGTCTGTGGTTTGGGTTGCCAACCCTCCAGGACTGTCATGGAGTCTCGAGGAATTAAAGATTAATCTTTAATTAAAGATTATGTCATGTGATGAAACCTCTAGGAATACGTCCAGCCAAAACTGGCAATCTTATTTTTGTCTAGAATATTAAGTAATGTTATATGGAAGTCTAAACACGTGGCTGAAGCTTATGGGTATAACTGGGTTTCCCAACAAAGCATACAAAGAAAAAAAAAACAGTGTTTGATGGAAGAACTACTTATAAAAGGGTCAGCCTATACAGTCCTTTAATGGCCAGGGTGAGAAATGATTTATTACACTGTATTTGAGATCTCTCAAACCATATGGTATTAAAATAGGAAAATCCTGCTTCCATAGAATTTCTGCTGACAGCTTCTCAGTTAGCCTTGCTCTCGTGCTAAGTGCCAATGTTTACTTAGCTGAAATGAGGTTATTTTGCATGAAGAAAAGGATCAGGTACTTTCTTGGATAGACATTGTTTACGTGAACACTATTACAGAAGATCTTCTGAAATACTTTATTCTAAGCAACTTCTCAGAGTTTTTGTGAACGTTAAAGCCCAGATCGTCAGCAGGGGTAAACTAATGTAGTGCCATGGAAGTCAGTGGAACTATATTGATTTACATTATGGCTGGATTGGGCCCAAATTTAATCCTGGTGATGTATCCCACATTCCCTGCAGTACCTACTTGGAATGAGTGAGCCACAAGGTGCTTTTAATTCACAAGGAGCTGAAGCGTGACTTTGCTGTGCTATGCTGTGCTGCCCCTGGAGCAGAGACTTGTAGAGTTACAATCTGCCTCCTGGCTAGAAAAAGGATAGTGGAAGTAATTCAGGGTCAGATTCTGCCACCCTTTACTCACAGAGAATAGTATTTTACTCTGTGAGTAGTGGCACTGAAACCAATGGCAGTATTCAGAGAGTAAATCTCCCTAAGTAAGAACAGCAGAATCTGGCAGAAGGGTATTGTAGAAAACAGAGTTCATAGAAGATACAGCAATGCTCCCAAACTGGAACCATCATGATTTGATTAAGCAGGGATGAAATTATCCAGATTTCTAGGTGCCTGCATATCTTTGACAATCTGCCACATGCACAGTAACCAGAACTACTTTCCAAACTTACAGCCAGATTCTGATCCCCTTACTCATGTTGAATAGTACCTCACTCCACAATTAGTCACATTTTTTTGTTTCAGTGGGAATGCTTATGTAGTAAGGTGCTATTCCATGTAAGTACAAGAGGCTGGATCTGGCCCACAATTTTCTGGCTACTGACAATGGGCCAGATTCAGACATCCATACTCATGGTGAATAACACCTTAGTCTATGAGTGTTCCCATGGGACCTCAAAGCGACCACTAGTGGAGAAAAGTGCTATTCTGCATGAGAAAGGGCATTAGAGCCTGGCTCAATATCTGTAGTTATGCAAGCAAAACTTTTTCTATCCATTTTCCTTTACCCTTTATCTGTCTTGTCTGTTTAGCTTGTAAACTCTTCAGGGTAGAGACCATCCCTTTTTCTGTGTTTGTCCAGGGCTTAGCACAATTGGGACCCATTCTCAGTTGGCCATGAGGACTTCTAGAATACAAATAATAAATAACAACAGCAAAGATAATGATACATGTTCTACAGTCTCATGCTTCAGGGCATAAAGCAAATGCCCTGTGTGGCCAGGGAGGAATGTGTAGAACTGCATAATTGGATAGAATAGATGCATTATGGGGATTGTAGGAAAAATGAATGGAATGGTTGACCTGTAGCCTTCATACCTGCTGGAACCATAAGTATTTTTCATGCTAGGTGTCTTATACGTAACAAGGCAGGGAGAAGTGCTTCAAAATGTAGCTTATTACGAGAAAATGGCTGAGCTTTGCTTTGGTTCTTATTTTATATGAAACTATTAGCACATCCTTAACAAACCCCCATGCATTTACAGATGTGCAGACATTTCCAAACTATCTCTGGTTTGTTGGAATGAGATTTAATTGAAATTCTTTCTTCTCAGCTAAAAGGGACTTAGCAACTGTGCTTGAGAAAATCTTTTTCTTGGAATACACAGTGAGTATAGAAAAAGAAAAGGAGTACTCGTGGCACCTTAGAGACTAACCAATTTATTTGAGCATAAGCTTTCGTGATCTACAGCTCACTTCATCGGTTGCTCACGAAAGCTTATGCTCAGATAAATTGGTTAGTCTCTAAGGTGCCACAAGTACTCCTTTTCTTTTTGCGAATACAAACTAACACGGCTGCTACTCTGAAACCTATGGAAAAAGAGTTATTCCTTTTTATTTATTTTTTTTAGTTACATGAAAAGGTGCACATGATGTTTAAAAGGCTCAGTGGCAAGGCACTCACCTTAAACCCTGTAAATCATAATGTGTTATCAGACGTGCCTCTAAATTGGTTGTCTCATGTTATCCTTGAATAATGTCTAACTTGCATAAGCTGTTTCACAGGAACATTCATGAATGCAGGATCTCCAAACGTTAAAAACATCAGCTCTCTTTCCTTGTGTGTGTTAAATTCATTTAAGATTTCTCCCCAAGGCTGGGCTAGCATTAACACAGTCATGAAGGGAGCGACCATGGGCCCTCGCCAGTTCAATTCCAGTTTCACAAATGTTGAAATGTACTCCAGAAACTTGTTCAGAAGCCCCACTGTGTAACTCACATGATTGCTCAGTCTAGTAAGCAAAGTGGTGCTACAGTCTACTTGGAAGACATATGTATTCCCTAAGCTGAATGGGGGGATGAGCTGGTTGACTCAGTGTAATGGGAAACAGAGCTTTGTCAAAGCGCAGAAGCTCAGCTATTACTAGAAAAAGTCCCTTTCTTAGGATGCTCATTGTGGAGGCCCACTGGTGGGAGCATGTGGAGTTGTCTGCTGCCCAGGCTACCCCATCTCTATAGAGAAAGGGCTTCAGTTAGCAGAGCTTTCAGTCTGGCACCTCACAGGTGCATGCACTTGAAAAGGCTGCATAAAGCAAAATATGGAGAGAGTTTTTTGGGACATTTTTAATCAATCGGTTTTATCGGTCCTGCATTCTGGCGCCAATCATGTAAAGCACTGTCAAGCACGCGCTTAGCTTTAAGTGCTTTATTGAGTCAGTGTCAGAGTGCTCAGCACCTTGCAGGATTGAACCCTTGTTTTGTTTTTCTGATTTGCAGAAAAGCTCTGGTCAACGTGCGGTGTAATGCTTTGATTTTGACAAAAATTGCTCTGTTATTTTTCAATATTTTATTCGTATTTCAGATTGGCCCCTTAATGGTCAGGACCAAGCAGAGTCAAACCATGGGTTGCCAATGCCACTGGTTAAAAACGTTTCCCCCAACACTGGTCTGTGTATAAATCACAAAATCTAGGCCCTGGTTTCTAGAGGACTAGACTGTAGCCTGAGCTGAAGTTTTTCCTGTTTCTAAAAATCCTTGTTACTTGTATTAGAATTGAAAACTCCTAAAGCTCAAGAATAAAAATTTGTGGGAAAATATCTTGGTACAGATCATTTTTTTGTGGATGGACTGAATAACCCACACTACCAACTGGAAAACACACATTTCACTTCTGAACCCTTTCACTCTCCAAAGGGTAGGTTGTGCCTTTAGGCCAAGCCCTGAACAAGAGTCAGGGAAACTGCACCATCCCAGGAATGGCCCCAACAGCGGCTGTGCCTCAGAGACAATGCCTCAGTCACAGTTCCCTCCCACCTTCCCTCTTGGAGGGGGAGAGAAGGGATAGGTAATTATTTATGGCACTCAGGTGATAAATTGCAGTCATCATGCACCTTTGATTACCTTACCTTACCTGCACTCTGCCTGCTAGTCTACTCACCAAGATTTATTCTAACAATCCAAATAGCTGACCATCTTCAAACAGCAGTTGTTTTTTTAACAGGAAAAAAATCTTTCCTTCTTCAACCTCCACTTTCCTGGGCTTCAGACCAATGTAATTTTATAAGCAGGGAAGACCATATATTGTCCTGGGCCAGTGACAAGTTTAAGGTGCGATATCTCAGGATCCACAAGCATTCGAAATGGGAGCTTTGTGTTATTGGAAATTCCTAACTGGGACACGACACTTCTTATATACGTAGAAGAGCCCAAGATACCAAATTTTTAAAAACGGCTACATTTTTGCTTATGGCAAAGGCACTTTAGATATTTTGCAGAAGTTTGTAACGTAACGTTTTATTAGTTGCAATTTCTTTCTGTCTTGGAGATTTGTGCAGTTTGAAAAGGAATTATTTCATCCATCTCTGAAATGCAGGTCTGCCTGGAGTGAAAGATGACTGCTTACTTAAGCTGCAAATTCTTTAAGGCAGGGACCATCTTTTTGATACATGTATGTACTCTGAATAGCACAAATGAGGCTCTGATCTCTGATTGAGAACTCTAGGTGTTATCAGAATACAATAAATAATAATTTAGCAGCACACAACAAAAAACATATAGAGCAAGGAAGTAGTATATAACAGTTGATTGAAACAACAGGGGCAATTTAAATAGGCACTAGGCAACTACTTACACTGAAATTTGGCCAAAACACCAGGAATAACACTACAATATTGTTGCTGTGTTGGTCCCAGGATATTAGAGACACAAGATGAAGAAGAGCTCTTTGTAAGCTTGCAAGCTTGTATCTCTGACCAACAGAAGATGGTCCAATAAAAAATATTACCTCACCTGCCTTGTCTCAGGAGTAACACTGATATTCCTGCAAAAATTACCATGATATCTTAACAAAATTGTAAAGACTTGGGCCCCTAATTGAATATACCATCTGTAAAAGGGGACCTCCAACAGTATAGGACCTGGCCTACCATCATGCTGGCATATTGATTCAGTACTAGCTCTGAGAGAAGAGTGCTACCTACTGAGTCACCAGCACATGTTAAGATTTCCTTGCAGGTCTTCCTTCCAAGTACTTACCTTGGCGTCCCCTACTTAGTTTCACAATTTCACATCCTCAGATGTGAGGGCTGCAGACGTTAGCTGTTGTACTGCCTCACAGAAGTGCTTTGATGGTTTTAACATTTGGAGCAAGACTGATTTCTTTCTCCTCCTGTGCCAGAGTGCAGAGTTGTGCATTGTGCTCACCTTTGCCCTTCTCATTCCAGATTGACACATTTCAGTATTTCATCACTCTTTTGTTAGTAAATGATGCACATAGTCTTGGGGATCTGGGATTAAGAGGAGCTTCCACTTTGACAGCCCACCTTAGAAGTGCTTATACATGTTGTTTCTTCGGCTTTGTATAAATGTGTGTGTTTGAAAATGAATGTGTCTTTTTGCTTTTATTAGCAGTCTGGTGTCTACAATATAAAATTGAAACCATTTGGGTGTGACAGTAATGACCAGAAGTTTGGGCCTGTTTTGTTATATGTACCTATTAGAGTGTAACTCCTGTTGCACCCAGTCAAAACTTAATACAGCAATAGCTATCAATTGCAGTGGGAACTAGCATGAATATTGTGGTCAGATCCTAGCCCCTGTTGCATTCTCTTTGCATTGCTCTAAGAGGGCAAAGAGGATGGATGTGATGAGTGTTCTGAGCCTGATGAGCCATCACTGAACCTAATGGATCATCGGAAATAATTCCCTGCAAGTCCTAAGGGTCCAGCCAATCCACAAGTTAGGGTTACCTGGTTAGAACCTAAGGTAGGTGTATAGGCTCCCAATGAAAGCAGCCATTCCAGTCTGTTCAATGTCACAACCTTGTTGGGGATACTCCCAGTTGCCTGGTAGTTCTGATAGATTGCCTTTCCTCCAGCCATGCCCAATCACCCAGCTGCCCTGGCAATGAAAAACCAGCTTAAATAGCCAGCTGGGGATTTCTTTGTGTGGGATAGGCCTGAGTGTCAGAAAGCCAGTGTAGCCCAGCCCATACTGCCTTCTAATTTCCTCCTGTGGCATAGGGGGTATTCTGGGTGATGGAGTAGGGTTGGAAAGCACTACACTCTTGCATCGCAAGAGCCTGTTTGTTAAAGTGATTCTGTGGCAGTGAAACATCCCCCAAGGGGTGAGTCATTACTGATGGCACAAGTTACAGGACCCCTAAGGGTGAACTGGCCCTCATTACGCAGTACTGAGATAAGGGGCAGACAGGTGATGGAAACCCTGCCATGTGTGTCAATTGTTTCTCAGCTGTACCTCAGTATTTGGCTTTCTCTCTACATATACCCACTATCAATGTAACAGGTTTCAGGGTGGTAGCCGTGTTAGTCTGTATCAGCAAAAACAACGAGGAGTCCTTGTGGCACCTTAGAGACTAACCAATTTATTTGGGAATAAGCTTTCGTGGGCTAGAATGATGAAGTGGGTTCTAGCCCACAAAAAGCTTATGCCCAAATAAATTGGTTAGTCTGTAAGGTGCCACAAGGACTCCTCGTTGTTTCCACTATCAGTGTACTGCTTGAGCATATCCCAAGTGTTCTAAAAACTTGAAACTACAGGAGTATATTTCTCTTTCCAAGAGAGAGGAAGAGTGTGATTATTTTTGGTGGTAGTGCTGTATGTGTACCTTATTGAAGGAAAGCCAAATCAAGGGGATGAGTTTAGCATTTAGTCCTGGCTTCATTACATTTTGATTCTGAAGGGAATATTTATGTATATTATACTTAATATGTGATCTTGCCAGGGTTGGCACCTACCATTGCTTCTAATATGGATGTTTAAACATCTGCTATAAACAAAAGCTGGTTGTTATCTTGAGTTATGGCAGCCACATGGATACCAGCTCACACAGTCTCACCAATTTTATCTACACAAAAACAAAAAGCAGACTATATGAAACATTAGTACATTATAAAGTCTGGAGAATGTTGTCTGCAATTACAGTGATTGGTTAATGAGGCTGTCACTGCAATTATGGAAGTGCTTCCAGAATCCCCGGCCCCCACCCCCATCTGAAATTTTATGTCTTATCACATCTCATGCATTTTGCCTTCCTTTGATCCACTACTTTCACTGCACTTCCTAAAAGTTTTGTTCAGCAGCTTTTTCTTACAAAAGCACTGGTTGTGCACCCACCACTTTCTTATATTCAGTGCTTGCATTGTTGAAAATCGTTGCACAAACACATGCCAGTATTCAAGAGTGGTTTGATATCAGAAGGAACGTTGCCAGGGGAACAGCTGCAGATTCAGATAATCATGTATCCAGCATAAGGAATATATAAGAGCAATAACATTACCATTTGATTGGTTTTCCCAGGCATTGCAGTTTGATTTAAAGTGAATGGCAGGAACTGATACTGAAAATCGCAAAGATACAGTTATGTTAGACCTGAAATGGTGGTGATTCTCTTGGTTTAATAACGGTTTATAAATCTTAATGATGGGCTTGATCTTGTAAGCATGCAAAAATCCCATTTTGGTCTATGTTTTAAATAGAACAGGAGTACTTGTGGCACCTTAGAGACTAAAAAATTTATTTGAGCATAAGCTTTCGTGAGCTACAGCTCACTTCATAGGATGCATTCAGTGGAAAATACAGTGGGGAGATTTATATACATAGAGAACATGAAACAATGGGTGTTACCATACACACTGTAACGAGAGTGATCGCTTAAGGTGAGCTATTACCAGCAGGAGCGGGGGCGGGGGGGCGGGGACCTTTTGTAGTGATAATCAAGGTGGGCCATTTCCAGCAGTTGACAAGAACGTCTGAGGAACAGTGGGGGGGCGGGGAAATAAACATGGGGAAATAGTTTTACTTTGTGTAATGACCCATCCACTCCCAGTCTCTATTCAAGCCTAAGTTAATTGTATCCAGTTTGCAAATTAATTCCAATTCAGCAGTCTCTCGTTGGAGTCTGTTTTTGAAGTTTTTTGTTGAAGAATTGCCACTTTTAAGTCTGTAATCGAGTGACCAAAGAGATTGAAGTGTTCTCCAACTCGCTTTTGAATGTTATAATTCTTGACATGCCCCTCTGCCATGTACATTGGTCAAATTGGACAGTCTCTATGTAAAAGAATAAATGGACACAAATCAGACGTCACCTTTTCTTTTTGTGAATACAGACTAACATGGCTGCTACTCTGAAACCTATGTTTTAAATGTTACAGATAACCAAGTGCATTCAATGGGCCCATTTCTCCATTGGGCAAAGCAGGTGTAAAATATTGCCATTCTAATCTGTTAACTGGCAACTGTAATTGACTGCAAAAAGTCTGTGTTGTGCCTAGCACAGTGGGGCTCTGGCCTCTAAGAATTCAAAGAATAAATAAGGTGCAAGACAGTGGAGAATTAGGCCTTATGAGCTAGATCCTCAACTCGTGTAACTCCATTGACTTAACTGACAGCACTGTTGTATGGCTCTGTGTGTGTGTGTGTGTATAAGTTTCCACCTTTCATTTTTTATCTTGTTAAATGTCCTTTCATTACTTGAGATGTTTTGTTATGGGGCAGATTGTTCCCTTAGGTAGTTTTCAAATGTGCTGCTGAACTCTCTTTTGTAAAATAAAATGAAAACAAAAACAAAACCCACATTCTGAATGGCTTCCAAGTGCATGTCTACTGTTTGGCCTATGTCAAGTAATGAACAAAATTTTAGGCACACTGAATCTCTGCTCATTACACACTAACTTCATATGGCAGCCGTTTGCCTTATATTTTTTTCTTAAGGAAATTTCTTAAGGAGTCCTGAAGATTAAATATTAAAAATAATGAACATTTTCAGAAAATATTATATATACTATTTTTCACCTTAAAAACTATCTCTGAAGCTTATACCAAAATATTAAACTTTCTTCCCTCCTTGTCAAAATTTCCTGACTTTAGCCAAGGACTTTGAGAAGTCACTTTAGCAAAGCACATTTCATGATGTATTGGGGGAAAAAAAATCCCTTGTGTGTATTGCAGTAGCTTAGCTGATTAAGTTAACATCTAATGGAAAAAATTATACATTACTTAGTTCAAATTAAATATTCACCATATGGAGGGGCAAATTCTTTGATAAATCATGAAACTAGCCAATTCTTGAAACGGTGAGTGCCAAGTGAGTGCAACCCTGTCAAATCCAATTGATGTTTTTCCATCGATGTCAGTGGGGCCATTATTTTACCCCTGGGATTGTTTGGATTGAGACAAAGTTCCCATTTCCCTGCTCAAACCCTGACAGTCTTCCAGACTTTGCTGAAATCGTTTGTGGATTCTCACTAAGTCTGAGAACCGGTTTTGGTCCAGCAGCTGTCATCACATCTTGTGAGTGGGTTCTCCCAGGGAACAGAGGTGGGCACTGGTCAGTCCAGTGGGGTAATTCCAACTAGCGCACACAATGTTTGACCAGAGCCCAGATGACCAGAGCCCAACATACAGACTTCCAGACCTGACTGAACTCCACACGCTTTTTGCAAAGCCACCAAAGATCGGATGTCTAGTGAGCAGCATTAGGGCAAAGGAGAAAGATCTGGATGGGTTGGGGAAGTAAGGAACATGATGGGACACAGAGAAGGGATAGGAAGAAGATCCAGCTAAGCTCTGGATAATCATCTAGAATGAAACCCTGGTCCTATTGATATTAATGGGCATTTTACCATTGATTTGAATACAGCCAGGCTCTTGCTCATTAACTTTTGGGAATTTATGCAAATTGTACCTGCAAACCTTTTCAGGATCACACATCAGTTATGGCTGTTAGACTATTGCTGCAGATGAACCCAACAATCATTTGTGAGTTTGGGGAATTCTAGCTCTGGATCCATATGTGTAGTTTTTAGCTCAGTCCCATTTCACACAATGAAAAACACATCTGAATTCAGAAATGCTGACAAATAATACTGCCTTTCCATCGTCTTGCCAACTGACTGATGGTATCAAGCTTTCACTCATTTCCTCCTTATTTTATGGTTTGTTTCCATCACTCTGTTGCCTTTCTTCTCACTTGGGCCCAGAGTGTTACTTGTTTAGTTTTTAAAGAAATGTATGGCTTGTAGGGAAAGTAATTTTTCCCATCTGGCTTTGCTTTGTGAATCTTACTATATAAATACTATGGATTAGGATAGCCAGTTTCTCCATGACATGGCTTAAAGCAAAATGAAGAAAGATAACCCCTCATTATAGAAATCTAATGAGAGAATATTATCAGAAGATTGTGAACCGGAGAAACATTAGTTCTGAATTAATAAGGTCATTGATGTTTTCCTCTAAATGTTAAGATGCATGCATATTTTGTTTTTAAAAGTTCTAGATTGACTTAAAGGATATTTTGTTTGCCTAATGTGTGAAAATCTCCCAGTTTGTACAGCTCCTTAAGTTGTTTCAACATCCATCCGTCCCTATTTCAATGCCCACTGAAGGCAAGCTCAGTACTCTCATAGTTAATTTACTCTTGAAGAAGGTGTATCCAACAAGCAAATGAATTCGTCAAGGTGACCTTCAGAGCCAACATTTTTACTCCAGATAAAGAATGCCATTTCAGCTTGATTATGAAATTCAGCTAAGTGAGCAGGCAGCAGCCCTTCTATAAAACACAGCAGCATGGCAAAAGAAAAATTACTCCTACAATCAATGTGAATTTTGTTTTCCACTAGTCTTCATCTGCTGGCACTACATATTCCTCAATCTTTCCTCTTTTGTCATGCTCTGTAAATCTTCTCCTGTTGCATGACTAAAAAGAAAAGGAGTACTTGTGGCACCTTAGAGACTAACCAATTTATTTGAGCATAAGCTTTCGTGAGCTACAGCTCACTTTTATGTTTAAACCGGCTTGTGGGTTAAATACTTTTAAAATCCCTATTTCATACACTGTATAATAATACAGTGATTGGCTTTCCTAGTCAGAGCTGGGACTATAATTCAAGTTTAGCAGTTTCCTGTTAATCACAAATTCCTGTTAAGATGTTTGCAAAACTCCCCCTGCAAAGCCCACTGGATGAGTTAGATCTTTGGAATCATAGTAATGGAGGGCTCAGTCCTGCAGGACCCCAGTGGCATCCGTGGGAGGTTTGTCTAAGAAAGGGCTGGGGAAGCAAGCGATGTATTTCTATGTTCTATCACAGTAGTTACTTTAACATATGTCACTGTAACAGCGTCCCTGCAGAGCCCCCCTTGGCTTCTGCCCCCACTGAGCTGAGAAATTCAAACAGAGACCTTTAGGTGCAGTGCCCGCCTGGTGCTTTTATTTACAAGCTGTGCTCCCACCACCTTTCCACCATATACATAGTCCCCTTCTTGCAGTCCACCAGAAGGAGAGAGGGGGGCCAGCTAGCTAGCTCTAGCTCTCTCGCTCTCTAGCGCTCTCTCACTGCCTTTCCTCTATTGCAGCTTTCCTCTTTCCAGCTCCCTGCCCCCAAACCCTGGCTTCCTTCCCCTGGGGCTCTTATCCAGCCCCGGCCTGATGAGGCAACAGCTGTTCAAGCTTCCCCGATCAGGGCCAGGTGGTCTACCCAGCTCCAATTCACCTCCCTTAACTGGAACTGGGGTGATAGAGGGTTGGCTAAGCAGTTTTCTGCTTACCACCCTGTCACAGTCACCTATTAATAATTTGGCCATCATTTCTTCCTCTTTATTTCCTCTAAAGGCTTATCTTGAGATGTTTCACTTATCTTTAAGTTTCGGGATAATGTTATTTCACTCGAATGAAAGCAGATCTGGAGCCTGTGTGGTTAATGGATCCCAGAGTTAGTGTAAAATTCTGTTATGCAAGATTCTCTGATTTCTGCCTGTTGTGAGCTGGAATAGATAGATAGAATATGTTGAGCCTCTGTAAAGGAAGCTGTAATTATGTTTCAGTGCAAGCTGCCATATAAGTTTATGATTGTGCCAGCTTCATTTTTGCAGAATAATTAGTGAAACTAAGACTCTTCCACATCCTTTCTGGAGCTTCATTTTCATGCTCTTCAGATATGATCTGCTCTAGGAATTATTTTGGAAGAAGTTCTATGACCTGCATTATGCAGGAGGTCAGACTATCTAACACAATGGTTCCTGCTAGCTTTGGAATTTGTCAACCTATATATGAAAGTTTAGCAGAGTCCTTTAAGCCAGTGGTTTTCAAACTCTTTTTCTGTCAACCCAGTTGAAGAAAATTGATACCCACAACCCAACGGAGCTGGGGATGAGGGGTTTGGGGTATGGGAGGGGCTCAGGGCTGGGGCAGAGGGTTGGGGTGCAGGGGTGAGGGCTGTAGGGTGGGGCCGGAATGAGGGGTTCAGGGGACTCTGGGCTGGGTCGGGATGCGGGTTTTGGGGTGCAGGAAGGGGCTCTGGGTTTGAGGGAGGGCTCAGGGCTGGGGCAAGGGATTGGGGTGCGGGCTTAACTCAGCTGGCTCCCAGTCAGCAGTGCAGCGGAGGTGCTAAGGCAGGCTTCCTGCCTGTCCTGGCACCGCGGACCACGCTGCACCCCAGAAGCGGCCAACAGCAGGTCCGGCTCCTAGGCAGAGGTGCGCAAGCAGCTCCGCACGGCTCTCACCTGCAGGCACCGCTCCCACAGTTCCCATTGACCTGTTCCCAGCCAATGGGAGTGCAGAGCTGGTCCTCAGGGTGGGGGCCCCCCACCTAGGAGCTGGACCTGCTGGTGGATGCTTCTGGGGTGCAGCGCGGTATCAGAACAGGAAGGAACTAGCCTGCCTTAGCCGGGCAGTACCGCCCATGAGACTTTTAACGGCCCGGTCGGCGGTGCTGACCAGAGCCGCCGCGACCCAGCGCCTTCCATTCCGCGACCCGGTACTGGGTCACCACCCGCAGTTTGAAAACCACTGCTTTAAGCAATATCACAGTAACCTTTGCCTGTTAAAGTGGGAGCTCTTAATTACTGTTTATTGCCCAGATTCATCAGCGTACTAAAGTACATGCCTAACTTTAAGCAGAGGAGCAGGTCATCTATGTATGCAGCAATAAAATAGATGATGTTTTTTAAAGGTTTGTGTCAGTTACATTTCTATTATGTGTCTCATTTTGTTTAATTCTGAGGAAAATCATACTGCAAGACCAGATTCACTGGTCATTGATACCTATTAAATGCTCAGCATTACTGCTTCTGAAATATTACACCCTTTTTTCCCTGTATAAACAATCTTCAAAATCAGCTCAGAGCTTCTTGGGCACATGGCGTGAAAAATGACAGTTCCTTAAAACAACTTTTCCTGGACTGACCAATGAAGGCCTTGATTCTGCAAAGAATGTTGGCAGGCAGAGAGCCACTGGCTTCAGTGAGGCTCCAAGTGATATAGTAGCCCATTATTACTTATTTCTATTTATTATATGTGCCTAAAGGCCCCAAAAGATGTCACGTCCCCATTTTGCTGGGCATTGTACAAGCACATAGTAAGAGACAATCCCTGCCCTGGAGATTCTAAGCACCCATATGTGAGCTCCTGCCATGACTGTGGCCCTGGAAATTGTTAAAGGGACAGTATTAGGTTAAAGTGCATGGGCCACGTTCTTACAACCGTAATTTGTTACTAATAACACCTTAGATTATTGTACGCACACTGTCGAGAATATTGAAATGTTCAAACAAATACTGTTCTCACTGAATTTTGAAAAACAATCATGAAAACATTTCTCCTAATATTTGATCTTGTTAAAAGTTGTCAGTACAAAACCTAGAACTGGGTTTAAAATGACCTGACGGTGTCCTTGTAATGTCATCATTTATCCACACAACAGGTCCCTCACAAGCGGCAGCATTGCTAGCTTTCCAGTCCTTTTATCCCACCACTTAACTGGTGAGAGAAATCCTCTAAGGATGGGGGAGTAGGTCAGTCTCCATGACCTTCAGCCTTGAGCTTCTCAGTTGCCATTTCTCAGTTGCCTGTGGTGATGGTATTGTAATATGGGTACCTGTCTAGGTGGGTATGGACTGAGACCACCGCATTATTTCAGTTATTACCAACTCAAGCTGAATTCATAGCATGAAAGCTTATTGCCAATCTCCTGAGCCATCCAGGTCCCTGCAGCTCATCCTTTAAACTAAAGCATGACTAGCCAGTCCATAATCACAAACAGTGACAAGCAAGCTGCATTCTTGATCCCATGGACAATAATCTTTAAAATCCAAAAAGATTTATGAAATCAAAAGGCCACATAAAGACAAAATTTTATGAGATGAGACTGAGAAGAGTTTTGATTTCCTGTATAAAAATTTACAAGAAAACAATTTAAACTTAAAGGTGAATTGCAAAACAAAATCCCATTTTTTTCCCCTTTACTGCCCCTGCAGATGTATAATGGCCATCACAGAGACTGTTTCCTCCTATTTCTTTATTTTTTTTTCTGCTGGTGTTGGGTTGGTTTTTACATTAGAAATATCAGGTTCTCTCTTCCTTACTTTGTTGGATGACTTTAACAAGGTCGCTGGAGGCCCTGAACAGAGATTTCACATGAGGCTGTAACCAGAGTTTCAGCTCTTCCTCCTACAACTTGGGGGTGGAAAGGGTAGAGGAAATGTGTCTTAGACAGACCTGTTTAGATAATTAAACAGACTAGTAAAGCTGTTTTTCTTAAATATGTTTGAACATTTGGAGTACTTATCTTGTTTGAAAGCTATTTATTGGTTCTCCTTTCGGCAAGTTGACAGACTTCAGTAAGGAATTGTTTCCATGGTGTATTTTCTAGAGGTGGACCCAAGCCAAAACCCGGATCCAATCATGCACAGACTTCAGAAGTTTTGGATCTGGATGCAAATGTTGTGATACAAACCCAGCTCTGTTGTTTTCTTAATGTGAAACCTGTTGCATGTTCTCTAAAAGCTTCCTTGTGTTCTAAGTGTTCGGCTGATCTACTCTCTTGGACGCTTTCCTGAAGCAGAAAGGCTTTCGCATAAATGTTAGATTTTCCTGTAATCCATGTTTTTGGCTCACTTTTCTTTCCCAGATGGCGTTTTGTACTGAAGTTTTGGATTGGGTGGGGTTGCAATATCAATACAGATAGAACTCTTCATTACGTTCGATGTGGTCACTTATTTATGATTTTTTAAAATAACATTAATGGGAAATGCCTTACATCCTTTCAGTGGAAAACAAATAAATTAGCCCCGCCTCTCTATTTCACTCACACTACAGTGTCTCTCATGAATCACAGAGCTACCACCAACAGATTGTGCTTTTATTTCTCCTCTTAGGAAATGCATGAAAGGTTTAAGTTCTGACACAAACAGGAAAACACACTATGAGCATTTATCCTGAAGGCATCACCTCTTTAAATAGCTACAGAGTAGTGTGACTCTGTTTCTCACAAGGGCCAGAAACTCCACTGCTCTTTGTGTCTCTCGTCCTTGTATGACTAGAGGCATAAAGCTTTATCCTATCACAGTGTGTTCAGATAGCTTTCAGAGTGTGCATGTTTGTGACTGTAGGCTGGGAAAGGATTTACTGCCACTGGAGGCATGAAGAAACTTGGTTTCAAATATATTTTGCTCTGTTCCTTTAAGGATATCATAAGTGAGACTTTATTCAGCTCCAAGGTAAGGTTTACAGCATTTACTAAATCAATAATTTTTCAACTTTTCAGTGTTCTCTCCTTTCTTGTTTTTCTTCAACAAGCAATGACGGGACGGGGAGAAAGCTGTCAAAGATATAACTAGTGGAATTTTCCAGCTACACAGGAAAGGAAAGGGGGGACAGAATGATCCACTGTAGAAAAACAATTGGATGCATTGTAAGTGAAAGTGACTGCAAGACAGGCATAAGTGTGTGTTTTGTGTTTCCAAAAGTGTTGACTGAATGTAAAGAAAAACAAAATTACTTGAAGGTCTAATGTCATGAAACTTTTAAAGATCCTATTAATATTGCATGTAGCTTCTACAATTACTGTACTGTTTATGACAATTGTTTACCCCTACAATACAAGTTTCAGTAACTGCCTCCTGATTTACATCTTGGAACAGAATTTTTGCTTCACATAAAATTACACAAAAATTTCCCTATTGTGTAACAGAAATTCACTTTCTTGAATTTTATGTTATATTGTAATATGTGACATATATGACACTGAGGTATTTCTGACTGTTGTGACCTGATTCTGATTTCGTTTACACCAGATTCACACTCTGTTTATTTCAGTGGAGTTATTCCTCATTTATACCAGTATCAGGGAGAGAAGAATTAGACCCCGAGTCTTGAATGGACCACAATATCACAAGTTACACAGCTAGATGAGAAACACATTTTAAATTCACAGATGCATTATCCAGATCTACAATTTCCAAATGTTCATTGACTCTGAACTTATCTAAAATGTAGTTCAGCTCTGAGTACTTGGAAGTCAGGATTTTCAAATATTGCAGACTATTCTCTAAAGGACTCTTTTTACCTAAAGGAATTTAAATCTGATAACAAATAGGTGAAATCCAGAAAAATATGTTGAAGATCAGTTAAAAAAAAGTTTCTCATTAGTACAATGTGAAATTTTCAAGGGACCTATAAACTATCATATGTCCTTGTCACTGTAAATCTCCTCGTTCTGGGGAAACGTAACTCAGATGACATATGCCTTTTTTGAACGAATACAATATTTTAAAAGAAAAGGAATTGAAAATTGTATTTATAAAATTAAGTAAACAAATATAAAAATATACCCATTCTTCCCCATTGCCATGCTCCCCACACTCATCTTTTATTTCAACATTCCTTTTGATTTCTATCACACCGATTGGCTAACTTGCACAGCTCTGGTACCATTTCTCTTTAAGAGCACAGCTTTGGAGCCATGGGAAAAGTGTCTTTTAACAGCTCTAATGGCCACAGGTGTACGTGCACATGCTAAAATGGTCAACACAACCATCCCTTCTCCAGAATCCCCTGAGCCTGGATCATCACCTGCCACATAAATATTCATGGTAGATACTTTATCCAGGGAGCTCCCTGAGGAGTTCTTCCCCTATTATCCTGTCTGTGGAAAAGGTTGTGCCCACCCATCGAATAGCCACAGGACCTGGCCCCAAACCTGGCAGTTTACTGGGAATCCCCTGGAGGCCAGTGCCTTCAGTGGTACCCAATACTGCAGAGAACTCCAACAGGGTAAGTATTAATGTATTTCAGTTGTCTATGCTCAGGAAATCACAGCAGGAGATACTTTCTCTGTACTATGCCCAGGCCTGACATTTGACTGTGAAAGATCCAGGCAGCTGACCACACTGGAGCAGCTAACTTTTGCTAGCTAGTTTCTTGATTAAATTGCTTAGAAAAGGGAGAGAGATTAGACACTGCATAGAACTTTGCAATGTCTCTGGTGAGCAGTGGTTTCCTTAGTACCAGTCAGACTATTGCATGTTTTAAGATGAGTAGTGGATTCCCCGCATGAAAGGAGGGGTTGAAAAATTGTTGTTAAAGGTTCCAAGAGCTCACTGCTAGAAACATGTGCCGGGGTCAGTCACCAGAGGGGGTTCTGATTGCCCTCTGTGCTTCCGTGACTATTACATGTGTAGATGTAATGTGTGGATGAATTCTTAGAAAGAAAGGACATTTTTTTCCTCTGGTTATGTTTTAGGCTTCCTTTCAGTGGTCTATGAAGCCATCACAGATGTTGGTGAACTTCATCTAGCCCATCCCCCTGCGCTGAGGCAGAATTAAATATACTTAGATCATCCCTGAAAGGTGTTTGTCAAACCTGTTCTTAAAAACCTCCAACTATCCTTATAGTTGCTTAACTATCCTTATAGTTAGAATTATTTTCCTAATATCTAACTAAGTTTCCCTTGCTGAAAACTAAACCTATAACTACTTATGCTCACTTCAGTGTAAAAGAACAACTGATCACTGTCCTCTTTATAATTGAAGTCTGTGATCATGTCCCCCCTCACCCTTCTTTTCTCAAGACGACACATCCCCAGTTCTTACAACCTTTCCTCATAGGTCATGCTTTCCAAACCTCTTGTCAATGTAGCTCCAATTTGTTCACATCTTTCTTAAAGTGTTGTGCCTAAAACTGGACACATTACTCCAGCTCGTGCCTCACCAGTGCCAAGTAAACGGAACAGTTGCCTCCTGTGTCTAATGTATAACACTCCTTACGACCCAGAAGGACATTTAAGGTTAGACTTCCTTGTAACAGGAGTTGCTGTGCTCTGGGGCTAAGTGGAGGCGGTTCAGGTTTTCAAAGTGATTTATGGTTCAGCAACATTTTGCATGGTTTAGCCTGGCTGCCTCGATGAGGAAGAAAAGTAGGATTCCTCTGGCACTGTCATGAGAGAGGCATAGACTTATAGAAATTCTCTGGTGTTTAGTGATACATTGTTTGAACATAATGGCCAGATCCTTAGATTTTGTAAATGGGCATAGCAACATTAAGAATAAGATGACACAATATTTTATTCAAACATTTTAATTATCCTGTATTAGAAAGCCTCTGCTTGTATTTTAGAACCATGTAAAAACTTGTCCATTATTTTGGAAAACTCTACAGAGTGAAACCTATTCAAGAGAACGTAGTTATGAGGCAACCTCCTGTTTTGAGACATATGCCACTCCCCAAATTGATTCCCAAGTATATTGAATATATTAAATATAGTTCTGCTCCATCTTTATTTTAAAGACTACTGCCATTAAGCAACCAATTTCTGTTGGTCCCCTGAGATATGTCTTATGTCTCTCCATACATGTTATCTAGACTTCTTCATAAGGCTCACGGAAGATTATGAAAATATTCCTTCCCCCAGTTATTTTGTTCTGATCTATGTTATGTATTCATATAGATGTAATAATCTTCCCCTTAGGACATTGTTCATGTATGTCTTAAGAAAAAAAGATTAACAGCACAATAAAATACAAACAGCCTTACTCTGCAGAGCCCTTGAAGAAATCCCAGCCAAGTAAAAAGAATAAATAACAGCTGTGGTAATCAAAGGGAAGTTTTAAAAGATAAGGCTAGAATTTAGATATGAAAATACCCGCAAAATGGCAAGCTTAATGTCCACTGAATAGGAATTTCAAATAGAATGCACACTGCAGTTTAAAGCTTTAGGGTAAAATTTTCCAAAGTGGGCCTGTGATTTTAGGAGCTTACATCCCATTTTCAAAATGACTCGGGCACATATGTCTTTTTGACTCTTGGTGCTACTGTATTGCAGTCTGTGCCTTTAAGAGCTGAGCTTCCCAGTCACAGAGTCTGAGCAAGGCACTATTAAGCTCTTATTATGCACAGCCAGTTCGAACCAGATACAGAATAAATTAGATCTCTTACAAGCACCTTGCACACTGAGTGATCACTGAATACCACAGGTGAGCCTTAGGCTCCCAAGTGCTTAAGTCACTTTTGAAAATGGGACTTAGATTCCTAAGTCACTTGAGCACTTTTGAAATTTTTACCCATAGTCTACAGTCTTGTCTGGGATTCCAGGCACAGGCAGTGAGCCATCAACAGCAAATTGTAGACTGTAGCAATAGTAGCTGAAATAAAAGAGGTAAGGCCCAGATCTTCAAAGCTATTTAGGCGCCTAACTCCCATTGATTTTGATGCCTAAATGTCTGAAACAACAAAACTCACAATCAACCTAATATGTTTACAGGAAGGCAGAGTAGTGACCTCAATTTGAGTGAAATAGAGGAGGATGTGTTAGTCTGTTTTAAAAATCCTGGCAGAGGCATTTTGAATCCATTGTAACTGACATAAATATAGCCCCTGCCTGGAAATTCTCCAAAGGAGAGAGTGTTGTAACAGTTCAGCCAAGGTGCATTATAACAATGGCATGGATAAGCAATACAGTGTCCTCGTGGGAGGATAGCATTGCAGATTTGTAACATTCATAGAGCACCTGCATAGTCACCAAGCTGATATGATCATTAAAAGATGGATGAGCACCCTGAGAATGTTCACCCCTAGCATGCATCATGGCACTTACCTAGACAAGAATGGAAAGAGAAACATGGATTTGTGATGATAGGGAGAGCAACAACAACTTAGTTTTACCAGTCAGTTTACATTTGAGCATTTGGACATGATCTACTATGTTTACATAGTGATATTAATTATTTTTTATGGAACATCTAGTCAAGAATATGTGGTGGGTTAACAAAGCTCAGTTAGAAGCTCCAACCAGGCAACACTCTAAAAGCAGAAAGAGCTCTATTCCATGGTCTACGACACTTTTACCACAGACTAGTGATTCCTTGCTCTAGAGGGCGAAGCATGGGACTGGGAGCCAGGAACTCTTGTATTTTAATCCTAGTTCTGTGACCGAATTGCTGTGTAACCTTGGACAAGTCACTTTATTCCTCTATACCTATAATACAGGGATAATAATGCTTACTTGCCCAACTCTCCGTGTACGGTGACGATTAATTAGTTCTAATACAGCGCTTTAAAGATGTGAAGTGCTCCTGATTATGGCTAGGATGATATTTTAGTTATTACTGTTTCAGTGATATTGCTGCCCTAATCCAGCAAGCACCAAAACAGAATTGTTGAAGTTTAGGGCCGATTTTCAGTTGTAGTGGAGGAACACTCAGCACAGCCGAAGAGGGAATATTCAAAGGTCCCTTTTGCACTCCCATCAGTATTAGAACTGGTCCATGCCAAGCTAGTCTCCCAGTACTGCTATGAACAATCTGAAGCTTTCTACAGGCTGTCATAGCAGCCGGAGCTCACCCAGGACATTGATGCCTGGGATGGGTGGTGTAGAGGGTTTCTATGCCATTAGAAGGATTCCATTTCCCAGAATAATTCAAATTGGTATTTTGTATATTTAAAAATGTTTGAAAGCTAAAATAGCATGTCTGGATCTCAATCAAGTATTAGAATCTTGAATACTTCTCTCGGAACAAAAGCCCACTCCCCTCACAAATTTCTAAGAGCTAGATCCTACGTCCATTGAAGTCAATGATTAAAAAAAAAAACTTCAACAGAAGCAGAATTGCACTGTAAAGATATAATACTTCCTCATGAGAATATTTCTCTGACTACATAGGGTTACATCTATGAGTTAGGACTGCTCACATGAGTAAAGGATTGCAAGATCAGACCCTTAAAGTGATCATTTTTTTATAAAGATTAGCATTCCCTCCAGCTACAGAACCTTCAAAGAATCTGGAGATAGGGTAAATAGCTTGCTTTGAAGTAACTGGCATGCTGCATACTGTAGCCTTCAGAGCCCTTCAGCATGAAATGTTTTTGGTAGATCTTTAAAGAAAATAAGTAGAAAAAATACCTAGCCAAAAGGTTGTGGGATGTGACCACTATTAAGGTAGCTGAGGGAAACTGGAAGGCTGTGGATCACCCTTTGGTATATGGTTTCCTATGTTCCCATTTAAAATATTTTGCTTACTGTGATTTTATCCTTTTTATGGATGTTATAAAGAAGGGTAATATGGCCAAGTAGTTCTGGCCCACGTTGGAATCCAAGTGGTTTGGAGCCATTGCTGAATCTGTTGGCTCTTTAAATCAAGCCCATTTTATGCTGAGAAACTCAGTATGAATGATTCAAGCCCAAGTTAGAAAAATAACATTTGGAATTTAGGGTGTTGCCTTGACAATACCACATGCAGAAGCAATTCTTATGGTAGTTTTGCACAGGCTGAGTAATCACTTTAACACCATAGATGATCATTTATTTTGATAGGTTCCCAGTTTATGAGAAATGGGTAGCCAAAATGTAAGAAATGCTTGTTTTCTATCTTTTTCTTCACACCTCTGTTGAAAATGGAAACACACAATAAGGGAAGTCTGATTCTCTTGACATTTTACACACACAGGAACCAGGGAGTGTAATTTGTTGGAACCCTATGACCTTAAACTCCATTTTTCTTGGCTCCTCTGTTTCCCTGCATCAAGTTCAATCATCATCTTCAACTCTACTCCTCCCTGCTTACCTGGCTTTGTCTCCTATTGTGTCACTCCACCCACCATCATTCTGTCTGATATCAGCCCCAACCACCCATTTGACAACTTCTGGCACAAACAAATATGCCTATGTTATAAATGGAACACCCTCCCTGCACTTCTATGTGAGTCTACCCCACCTTCTCCTTTAAGTATCTCCTCAAGACCAATCTCTGCCCTATACCTACAAAAAAATGCCAATTAATCATGGCTTGAGTGGTAGATGAGGTTAATTTTTACTTACTTTATTTCATTCTAAATTAAATGACATTTAATAAAACCTAAAAATCTGACATTTAGGAGCATAAACAAGTCAGCGCTCACTGTTTCCAGTTTATCTCAGTTCTAGTTTGGCTGTTTATATATAGACTGTGGATGAAATCTTGGCCCCACTGAAAAGGTCCCATTGACTTCAATAGGGTCAGGATTTCAATCTGTATCTTTATATGGCTGAGCTGTTTGTTTTGTATCTTGACTTTTTGGCACGTAAAATGCTTTAGATACTTTGGGGATAAGGTCCACATTAAGTACCTAGAAATACAGAGAGATAAAGAGCTAATAATCCATTCTTCTGCAGTTGCCATGTTAGATGATTGTTTTTCTGTAGGCAAAAACAGAAGCCGATTGCAATGAGGTAGTTCTTCTAGACATCATAGCTACATTGTTTTTTATTAAGTAGTATTACCAGCACGAGCACTGTATATTCTCCTCGGCTGATTTGGGACTCTTTCCAAAGTACTCTATAATCCCTACACGTGTACTTGTGTAACACAAAATAGAACTATGCTCGTATGTTTATTTGGGTAAAAAACTTTCCAACCAAGTTTTCATTCCATCACAGTGACCCAATATGCCATAAATTACAGTACACCATGGAAAAGAGAGCCCATGGGTTAAAAATTGTTCTATGGCAAACCCAAAGCTGTTGGATAGCAGAGAGAAATGGTGAGAAGTACATCTGTTCTTAAACTTCTTCCCATTTGTAATAATCTGATGTGTAATTAATACAACGAATAAGGGCATTTTTGGTTTTTACATATAAGATCAATTAAAGTCAATGGTTCTATGACACTCTACAATTATCTGAGAATCTGGCCCAGGATTTTTATTGCAACAGTCAATGTTGTCGTCTCCTCCTCTGTGGAAATATTTAACAAGAAGGTCCCCACCAAAGAATTTTTTTAGACGTCTTTAAAAATTCCTTTTTGATTATTTTACATTCTTTCAGGCCGACCCTGCAAACAGTACTGACCATAATGCTTGCTAATGTAATGCAGGGTATTTGATAGGAATCATGCAATGTGATTAGTAGTTAATATATGGTGAATTCTAGTGCTTAGCCCCTTACTTGAAATATATTACTGTGAAAATTGCAATTGCCAGAATTAAAAGTAAAGGTGAAAAGTGAATGGTTATGGAGCCCTGAGATTTGAAGTGAATGGATCAAGGGATGCTCTAAATGGATTTTTATAAACAAAATTACATTTTTAAAGCTGTCATAGGGACTGCCTACCATGTGTGAGCAGGTCATCACAAACCAAGTCTGTCACACTTAAAAGTCAGACTCATGGAAAATTGTGCTATTGCCCCCTACGCACCACCCATATAGTGAGGCCCAGCAGTTGAGAAGTACAAAGGATCACATTGTAAAACCATATCAAACCTTAGAGTCCTAAAGGATTGAATTAGGGGTGAAATACCCTTGCTTTTCAGTGTTTCTTAGGGCCAAATTCTTTTCTCAGTTACTATCTAATGACAGTAATAATAGTGTTTCAGTGCTAAAGGGATAGCTGCATTAGAAGTACCTCAAGTATGATAAATAGGTACCTAGATAATCTTGCACTTGCAAACAAGTATTTCTGCATGCAAATACAGTAATTAAGTGCAAATTACCATATTTGCCTGGACAAAATTAGAGGCTGTATTGAGGATGATGGAAAATTTGCCCCTAACTGTGATTTTGCCACCATTTTGTGTGTTTAATATTTCCATGTTTCTCCTTTCTTGTGCAAACTAGCTGGTGATTCTAGAGGCAAAACAAATTTTTAACAACCTCCAGTGCACAAGCCCATTTGGGTTTTACTTAGTCTCCTTCTTTGCTTGTTGAATTATTTAAACTTCATCTGTTCTCTAGACTCACTAGATTTGTTGCAGTTTGTAGCTGTATTGCGTATATGTTTTAAATAATAAGTCTGGCTAAGTGTGAGCTGCTGGCAAAGGCCTTTCCATCCCATATTATGTGGTGTGAATAGATTCTGGATCAGTCTGCAAGTTAGCCCACTCTTTCTAATCTTGTTCATGTTTATAATTGCATACAAATACACACACATTGCTATGCTGTGTCTATAATGCAGAGTGACCACCTATAGCAGGTAGTGCAGAGGCTAACCATCCAGTGGGTGCTTGTGCTTCCATAGGTTTTTTGCTTACCTCAGATTTGATGCCTCCCAGAGCTCTGGAAAGCAATCAGTGGCTGATGACTGCCTTTCAGAAAGGTTCAGTGTGACCTTTTATCCTACGTGGAGGGGAATACATTAAGGCAAAATGTTCGAAACTGAGGATTACAAGGACAGTAATTATACAAAAGGTGAGTTCACGATAGACTTCTTCGGAGGGCTTTCAAGCAATTAAAAAAATGTAATCATGATTAAAAAATTTTACTGCACTTAATCACACTGTTAATAATAGAATACCATTTATTTAAATATTTTTGGATGTTTTTCTACATTTTCAAATATATTGATTTCAGTTACAACATAGAATACAAAGTGTACAGTGCTCACTTTATATTATTTTTATTACAAATATTTTCCCTGTAAAAAACAAAAGAAATAGTATTTTTCAATTCACTTAATACAAGTACTGTAGTGTAATCACTTTATCGTGCAAGTTGAACTTACAAATGTAGAATTATTTACAAAAAAACAACTGTATTCAAAAACGAAACAATGTAAAACTTTAGAGCCTACAAGTCCAATCAGTCCTACTTCTTGTTCAGCCAATCACTCAGACAAACAAGTTTGTTTACATTTTCAGGAGATAATACTGCCCACTTCTTGTTTACAATATCACCTGAAAGTGAGAACAGGCATTTGCATGGCACTTTGGTAGCCAGCGTCGCAAGATATTTGTGCCAGATGCACTAAAGATTCATATGTTTTTTCATGCTTCAACCACCATTCCAGAGGACATGCATCCATGCTGATGACAGGTTCTGCTCAATAACGATTCAAAGCAGTGTGGACAGACACATGTTCATTTTCATCATCTGAGTCAGATACTACCAGCAGAAGGTTGATTTTCTTTTTTTGGTGGTCCGGGTTCTGTAGTTTCCACCTGGGAGTGTTGCTCTTTTGAGACTTCTGAAAGCATGCTCCACACCTCGTCCCTCTCAGATTTTGGAAGGCACTTCAAATCCTTAAACCTTGGGTTGAGTGCTGTAGCTATCTTTAGAAATCTCACATTGGTACCTTCTTTTCATTTTGACAAATCTGCAGTGAACGCATTCTTAAAATGAACAACATGTGCTGGGTCATCATCCGAAACTGCTATAACATGAAATATATGGCAGAATGCGGGTAAAACAGAGCAGGGGACATACAATTCTCCCCCAAGGAGTTCAGTCACAAATTTAATTAATGCATTATTTTTTTAATGAGCATCATCAGCACGGAAGCATGTCCTCTTGAATGGTAGCTGAAGCATGATGGGGCATACAAATGTTTAGCATATCTGGCATGTAAATACCTTGCAGTGCTGGCTACAAAAGTGCCATGCAAATGCCTGTTCTCACTTTCTGGTGACGTAAATAATATGCAGGCAGCATTATCGCCTGTAAATGTAAACAAAGTTGTTCATCTTAGCAACTGGCTGAACACGAAGTAGGACTGAGTGCACTTGTAGGCTCTGAAGTTTTACATTGTTTTGTTTTTGAGTGCAGTTATATAACAAAAATAATCTACATTTGTAAATTGCACTTTCACGACAGAGATTGCACTACAGTACTTGTATGAGGTGAATTGAAAAATACTATTTGTTTTGTTTATCATTTTTACAGTGCAAATATTTGTAATCAAAAATAATATAAAGTGAGCACTGTACACTTTGTATTCTGGGTTGTAACTGAAATCAATATATTTGAAAATGTAGAAAAACATCCAAAATATTTAATAAATTTCAATTAGTATTCTATTGTTTAACAGTGCAATTAAAAGTGCAATTAATCATGATTAATTTTTTCTAGTTAACCGCATGAGTTAACTGCGATTAATCGACTGCCCTACTTCACAAAAAGATTTCCCTGCAATCAGCATAATAAAAGATTATAGTGACAGAGTCCGCACTGAATGTAATATCATACACTGGTGGAGAAATTATTGTGTCTAGCTCATCACAGCTACTTACAATACAGGACAACAACAGAAAGGGGAGTACAGAGCTGGAGCTATCAATGCTGCAAGAGGAAGTGGTGCGTGCTATTTAGGGTGACCAGACAACAAGTGTGAAAAATCAGGACAGGGGGTGCAGGGTAATAGGCGCCGATAGAGAAAATACCCCCAATATTGGGACTGTCCCTATAAAATAGGGACATCTGGTCAGCCTAGTGCTATTATGAAAATGAAGACTGGAGAAGCATCAGGGATAGGTAACATACCAGCAGAATTATTAAAGGCGATTGGTGACTGTGATGTTGTTCTCATGTGGACAATATGTAATGATGTATGGATGACTAGAAATTGGCTGGATGATGGGACAAAGGGAATCTTTCTGCCCTTACCAAAGAAAGGAGACTTCAGAGCATAGTAACAATCTTATTCTCACCCTGATATTTCACGCGAGCACAGTTCTGCTCTACATAATCCAGGATCAGATGAAGCAAATGATATAAGCAGAACTACCCGCAAAACAAGCTGGTTTCAGAGAGGGATGAGGCATAATAATGAACATCCATCACATCATTGAAAAATTCAGGAAGTATAATCACTCTTTTATCCTGTGTTTCACTGACTACTTAAAAGCCTTCAACACCGTCCAACGTGACCCTCTTTGGAGGATACTGGCAGACATGAGGATTATAAAGCATCTCATTAAACTTGGTATAAGTCTCTACTGTCCACAACAGACCATGCTGCAAACAGCCTCAGATGACAGAGTGTGGTTTTCCAATGGGCAGGGTGTGAGGCAAGAGTGTAATCTATCCCCAAGCCTTTTCAACATGTATACAGAATTTATTATGAGACAAACCCTGGAAGGTTTTGACAAAGCAAATGGACCTGGGATTTCCAGATGCACACCTCTTAACTGACCTCAGATATGTTGATGACACGATGCTCTTTGCTAGAGCCACTAATGTAATACAACGAATGTTGGCATCTGTTAAACCATTTAGTGAGGAATATGGACTATTCCTGAATGAGGCAAAAACAAAATACATGCATGCTGATATGATTAACGAAAACAAGATGCAAGTAGACATTCCAATTAACAGTCAAGTTAAGTCAAGTAGATGAATTCAGTTATCTGGGATCATATATATCCACCCAAGAAGACAGTTCCAAAGAAATCAGAAGATTAAGGATGGTTCGCTCAGCCGTGGCATCCTTTATGAAAGCTTGGAAAAACTGTGCCATCTCAAAATTTGATTGGTGAAAAGCTTATTTTTTACCAAAGCAATTTATGGATGTGAATCATGGGAAATTAATGGTGCTGACAAGAAGAAAACTGAAGCCTTTGAGATGTAGTGCTGGCAAAGACTTTTACTTATCTCCTGGACCGAAAAGAAGGTGAATGCTTGGGTTAGAAATATTATCGGAGAGAAGCAGACCCTGCTGTCAAAAATCAGCAGGTGCAAACCTATGTACTTTAGTCACATCAGGCGTAGGGATGGAAATAACCTCAAGAAAGTTATAACGAAAGGAATGGTGGTGGACCATCGTAACAGGGTAATTGACAGCCAGTGAGGAGATGGATAGATAGTGTGCTCAGATCACTGGGAGGTCAGCTGCTGAGTGTTCGAAGCTAGCAATGCATAGAGAAGGCTTCTGAAAATTCTGCTACGATGTCACCAATATTCAGACATGAATAAATGGCTTTTACTATTTTCTAAGAGATCAGATTGTGACTCGCCTATGCACAAGAGCACGGTGTTGGGGAAGGCTCCTTCCCCTCCTTACCATTTGTGCAATACCATGCATAAATGAGACTATAATAAATAAACACAGGAAGAGAGTGTTATCTAGTGGTCAGAGCAGAAGACTGGGAGTGGGGGCTCCTAGATTCAATTCCTGGCTCCACCACAGATTCACTGTGTGACCTTGAGCAAGCCACTTAGCTGTGTGCCTGAATTTATTCTCGTTCCAAATAAAATGTATATTCTTCACATATAGAGACCTAATAAACTAATGCTTGTAAGACACTCTGATAATCTAATGTTATGTGCGGGTTTCATTTACAGTGAAACCTGTATGCAAACGCCTGTATGCAAACACCAAGGGGCCAAAAGAACTTACTTCCCTTGCATTTATGATCTTGGAAACTGCTGAGGATATTTAAAGTGTTCACATAAGACAGGATTTTGCAAGTTGGAAGTGATGCCTAGGGAAGGCTTCATTGACTATGATAACTAATTGTTATTTTAACTATATCCCTTTAGATCTAGGCCTAAGGTACAGTCCTAAAACTTGTTCACATCTGAATTTCATAAAACTTTTAAACTAGCACATTTGGCTTTTAAATATAAATTCTACTAAGTAAAGATGCTTCTTAATATGTTTGTAGAAAGCATCCTTTTCCAACCCACCAAAGAAAAAAGGAAAGTTGTCAGAGTGCATTCTTATTATTGATAATACACAGACTTCTTCTGAATCATTTAGGATTCAGGCATACCACTGAGGGAAAGCTTTGTTTTGGGGGTGAGGAGGAATCGAATACTTTCCAGAGCTTGCAGTGGGTGTTATATGCTACTCCTGGTACATTGGGCCCATGGGTTTGGTGAGAAAGCTAGTTTGACAGAGTTGGGTCTGTGTGCCACCTCCTTCCTGTCACTCCCTGTCCTTTTGGGTCATTATCCACCCCAGGGAGCACTTAGAAGGAACAGTCTTTATGCTCCCCCAAGTTCAAGGACTCTGATTGTGACTGGCCTTCACGTTGAATGCTTATTAACAGAGGAAGATTCATGACCATTCTCTGCTGCTTTGCACAGGCCAGGCACAGGGTATTCCTTATTAATATATTAGCAAGATCTCAATTCCTCTTTCTGAACATGTCATATAAAAGCTGGTTGTAATTATAGGGTAAAATGTTTTTATTAACTGGTGGCAGGTAACATTTGGGCACAAACATTATAGCAGATCCTTACTAATTCCTATTAACGACTGAGAGACTAGGTAGATGTTTAATGATTTAGCAAATGAGCATAATATCAAAAAATCAAGAATACAACATGACCAAATGTATTTTGGAGGTGGGAAGAACGGTCTTGAAAGATAAAAGTATTAGTTAAAGTATTTATTAGAATACTTCATAGCTCACTAGTAAATGTGCAATGCTGACATACTGTGTGTTTTGTAACAATGGCACTTTGCTGAAAAGAGTGAATGTGATTTTGTGGGCCCAGTTGTACAAGGTCTTGAGACTGGACCCTTTGTGAAAATCAATAGTGAAATCCAGTATGAGCAATGTTCTTGCAGTGTCCGTTGTGTACTCTCATGTTGTTTGTCATCTGCATGGTAATGTTACAATGGTGATTGGGTGAAGCTTCATTGAAGTTGGTGGGCAAGATGGATGCCCTTCAGTCAGGATAAATGTAAGCAGCAGATAAGCTCCTTTTTTGGAGTAAAGGCTTCTGAAACAATAGGAGCCACCACACAAAGCACAGGCCACGTGTAAGGCTTGTCAGAAATAGAGCTATGTGAGCAGAGGGGTTTAACTGATCATTTGTCTGATGGAAGTATATGTGTCTGTAAAGCAACCAGGGACAAAGACAAGCAGCCAAATATCCTAGTAGACAACAAGACAGACAGTGAAAGCAAGGCCCTGAGAGAAGGTAAAGAGAGCTTTGTAGGCAGAATACTAGCTGGAAAGAGGCTTGGAACTATGGCCAAAGAAACTGCCTTCTATTGTTTAATTCCTACTATGTTCCAGGAAACAGGACTTTGTGTACACTTTGTAAATAAACAGGATTACATCAAATAAATAGTTGACTCATCCATTTTAAGACCTAAAATATTTGGCTCAAAAGGCATAACAGTACTCATGTAGGCCAACTTATTGCTTTACACTGGATATCTGTATCGTAGGTCTGAGAGACATTTGGTATCAGTTGTTCTCTTGGAAAACAATACATGTCTATCAAAGTAGATTTTAAATGAAACTGGTAAAGAAATGTCAGCTTTCCAACAGCTTATAATGAAGTTGGTTCACAATTCACAGGGGAAAGTCTCTTATATGATTTTAAGTGCCCACTACAAAGCTTTTTTAAAAAAACAACCTGGCAGCTAGAGAGGGCTGAGGGGGCAGAAGTGCATTTTTTGTGCATGTGTCAGAAATTCAGGAATTAAGAGGTTTGGGGCCAGATTCAACATTACCCTACACTATTTTTTGTGCCATTGAAGGCATGCTAATGCTCAGTAGATAATCTAGCTACTCAGACACAACATTGATGAATACTGCACGTGACAAGAGATCCTGATGCTACAGTAATTGTGAGAACTTTTACTCTTCATCTTCCAATGACCTTTTCCCATCAGCATTTATGCAGACTAATTGTGGTGCAGCATACTCAGTGGTCATATGAAATGAATCTTTACAACCACACAAGAAGGATGTCCCCTGTCTTTTCTGCCTGAATAGGGTTTAAATGCAACTCTTGAGTACAAGGTGTTTTCATTGCTCTCCTTCTGTTTTATAGATTTTTTTCACCACCCATCACTTAATTAAATTGAAAACACAAGCATTGACCTATCATTTCTCAGCCGCTGAACAATAATTAGGTGTCACCAAAACTAGCCCTTTGTGTGTGGTTTGATTTATCTTTTCCAGGGATATGTGAAAAGAGCTGCTTATTGGATTGGCTGAGCAGTATCAAAATCAATGTGTGTGATTAAGTTCTAAATTGTTTGTTGGTTTCCTACAGAGAGAAAATAAAATGTATAGAAGGTCTGATTCACCATTACGTTACTTCATTGTTAGAAGGTAACTCTGTCAGTTCCCCCATATTCTATGGAAATATCCTGTTTCCTTGCAAAAGTGTTTTCAGTGGGAAACTTAACATGATACCGTTGTATTTTTCATTACTGGCAACTAACCCTTTCTTCTGTAATCAATGATGAGTGAGAGCGCGGCCTTGCAGCCAGTTCTTTTACCTTCTTCAGTGCCTTTTGCAAGTTTTGTAAATCCCAACCCTGAAAACTATTTCATCCATTTTAGTCACGACACTGTAGTGTGTGTTTGATGTTTGAAGCCTCGTTTCTCTCTCCCAGCATTTTCTGCGTTGTCTTTACTTCTGTCCAGAAGATCAGGGCATGAGCTTCTCCTCTTAATTTTTGGTCAGACTGTTATCTGATCAACTCATGCCTGCCTGTAAAAAAAAAAAAAAAAAAAAAAAAGGGGGGGGGGGAGGAAGAGAGGGTAACTACGGTAGACGAAGCTTAAACTTTACTATTGCTACTCCTGTGTCATTACTTCTTTTCAAGTGTTTCTTAAAGAGCAACAGGATCAGATCAGTAGTTTAGTTGCCTAATAGCCAGCAAGAAAAATAAAAAACCTACCCCATGGATTGGCTGAAGGGTAGAACTGACTGCTTCCATTGTTCTCTGGTGACTTAGCCTCAGCTGAGCTGTTACTCTAGGAACACTCACATCCAGTGTGCTGAGTCAGTGTCTTTCAAGAGTGAGTTAAAAGTGATGGAGGATATAGACCTGCTTTGCTTCTCCTGGGATATTTTTTCTGAAACTGTTTTGAAAAACATTTGCTAGAAGGAAATGCAGACAAGCACTGCTGTCACTTACAGGCAAAAACACTTCCTCCAGGACCAAAGGTCCACGTATATGGCTCAGTATGGCAGCTGAAAGTCTACTTGAATACACATGCTCTTAATAGCAAGCATCAGAATAATGTGCAAACCAGCAAATTTCTGTTGTATACCAATAAGATGCATGTGTCACTGCCTAATCTTTCTTGTGATGTGAATCTTATACAGCATGATTTAATCTGAGATGAGATAACAAACCTCAAATATGCAACTCCTGGGAGACTGTTCTTCTGATTTTCAAAATTTGTTCTGTACTTTTCATGTTGTTCTGAATATCTGTTAATTACTCCGTAACCTTGGATGCATTTGGTAAATGTTGGTTGTCACATTAGATGTTGCCGTGCTACTCATCTGTTTTGCATTTAGTTTTTTTGTATGGTAATGTTACAAAATACCATATTAGCTGCTGTTGAAACCACCAACTCTGTACAGATTCTTCCTAATATGGTGATGTAAGGCCTCAATTTGAGTTAGCTGAGTGTTGAAGGAGTCAGAGCCCAGAGATCAGACTGGCGTGGTGCTCCAGAAGTGCAAGGGTCATGGTCAGTATTCCACATACTGGGAAGGCAGGAAATGTTTGAATTCCCTGACAATGACTAAAAGACAATCCAATCCAGTCAGTTATGTTATCTGGGAACATGTTCTGCTGCCTCTTCAACATAGATTTGATTGCAAGAATGAAAGGAGTATTCATTTAAATGACTGTTGTTAAAGGAATTCTGACCTGATGTGTGCTTGATTTTTTGACAAAGGTTTATAACAAAGATACTGTTCTTTGAAATGGTGTCATGCAGAAGCTCTTTTTAAACAAGAATCTTCACTTGCATTTTAATTACAGAGAAGGGAAAGATGTCTTGTAATAAAGATGCTAGACTGGGATTCTTAACATCTGGTTTCCGTTCCTGGCTCTGCTACAGACCTCATGTGTGATCCTAGGCAAGTCACTTAATCTCTCCAGACCTCAGTTGCCCATCTGTAAAATTGAGACAATAATGATTTCTCCTAACCTTTGTCTATCTTGTCTATTTAGATTAGTTGTTCTCACATTTTTCTATGTTGGGACCTCCCCCCTCATTCAGCTGGGAACCCTCTCCTATTTAACACTATGGGTTGGATAAAGTGGTCACAGCTTCCTAACACCCCCCTGAGCATTGTAGCACCTGGCTAAGAACAACTGCCATCTCATAAGCTCTTTGGAGCACAACTCTGCAGTGCCAAGTACAACGGGGCCCCAGTCTTGGTTTAGTCACTGTAGAAGTGCACCTTCCATCTGCTTTATGTTCTGTATTAACTTCCAGAACATCAGATCAGAAACATTAGTAGTTGTATCGATTTGGCTAGCAAACACTGCCTCCCCTTCAGAGTTAAAGAATTGGGGATACTTGGATTGCCTATGGTGTGTTTTATTTTAATAACTAAAACTTTATTAGAGCCCTCTGTGAGTATTGCAACATGGTTTTTAAAGACTCTGGGATTTATTTACATTTTTGTGTTTCTTGCCAATGCATGGGGCCAGGAGGAGGAGAGGGTGAATTTGGAAATAACAGGGATAACAGTTTCCACACAGAGCCGTATGATGATTTCACTGGTGACTCAGTCATCTGAGGTTTTATGACCTGAAGCCAATTGAGATGCTCTGGTCTCACCAATGGACAAACTTCATGGAAATCACTCAAATAGCTTTAACCACTTTGATGTCATGAATGCCCCTTGCATTTTCTTGATTGTGTCTTGCCCTTATTAAAACAATAATGGTCACTGTTTGTTTAAACCACTAGCAGTTCATGAGAAAATATGTGGAAACACTGACTACAAATTTGCTCTTCCAAAAGAGCATTTATCAGAATAATAACTTTTTTCTGCTTTTTGGAAATATTTTCTTCACCCATCTGAAAGCTTAAATTCCTTCCTTATCATCTGGCTAGTGGCAAATGGGCATGTTTGGCACGCATACTATTTGTAATGTACATCCCATAATCAAAGAGAGACATGGGACAGCAGCTCTGCTTTGCCTTGTAGAAGCACATATCATGTCCACAGCTGGAATTTGTTGTTCCACTGTTTCCACTGCTGATCCCTAGCCTTGAGCTCAGCTCTGGGCTGCAGCACTAATCGGCTTAGACCACCCAAATGATCAAGGAGTGCTCTGGCATTCTCAGAGAAACAGCCAGCACCCCAGCTCAGAATAACTACACAAGAGGGAAAGAATAAGTTAATTATTTGGCATTAACTCATTTTGTCTGTAAATCCACCATGAAAACAGTGATGGGAGGGGGAACCCTGAAAAGGGAAATACATTTTTATGGAGTGAGATATTTGTGGGTTTGAATAAGAGGTTGTTGGCAAGATCATGACACACTAAAAAGGAAGAGAAAGGGAAATTGCATTTCTATTAATTCAAGTAGGTGAGGACTGGATGGCCCTGTGACAAACCTTCTTCTCCAGTTCCTGGGACACTTCTGCCTGCCACTAGGACCCTCTCTCCAAATCCCATTGCACACTTAGTATTTATTGTGTGTATTACAGTCATGCAAAAAGGCCCAACTAAGATCAAACATTCATTGGACATATAGTAGACATACAGAACATATACACACATAGTATAAGACAGTCTTTGCCTGGAAGAATTTAGGAGCAGACCAGACCAGACTGAGTAAAGCGGGAAGGGGAAATTGAGACACAAAGAAGTAAAATAACTTGCTCAAGGTCACACAGTAGAGCAGTGACAGAGTTGGGAAGAGAAGCCAGGTCTCCTGAGTCCCAGTCCAGTGCCCAATCCAGTGCTAATAATCAGCACTTCACAATTTAAAAAATATATTTTATTAAATCAAAAAACCAAAATGACGACAACGGTAACCCTAAGATTGTGACTGAAACTGTGAAATGAGAAAATTCAGAGTGAAGACTACCTTCATTCTGTCCTTCATTTCCACCATTATGTCCACGGCCCACCTCAAAACAGAGTTGATGCATTGACTGTAAGCTTCATCTTTGTCTTATTTCTGAAGTTCTATCTTCTAACACAAAGATACAAAGTGTTTCCATTTTTTATCGTTATCTTCTTCCAGAAAATCCCTCCCTCAGTGCCGAAGAATTAACAGGATGCTTTCCAATGAGTCCTTACATCCTCCCATGTTCAGCCGTTCCAATTCTCAGGCCTCTGTGGATAGCACCTCAATGGAGGATTTCTGGTGTGAAGTGGAAAGTATCAAAGAAAACAGTGAACAAGGACAAGAAGAACAAACACTATTAGAAGTCAAACCAGCTGATGGTGAGCATACAAATTCCAAACTTGCCCTCCCATATTTTACTTTGAATAAATTCTTTCACTGATGTCCAGATCTCCACTCCTCCAAACTCCCAGCATTGATGTAATGAATGTACAGATAGGCTTGAGCCACAAAATGCGGATTGGAACTTTGATTTCCTTTAGAATCAGAGGGATTCACATCTGGAGGGTTGGCTTGGACCCACCCATCCATCGTATTAATCAAGAATCACAAATGTTCCAAAATGATACTGTGTCCAAAGTAGCTCCCTTTCTGAATTTAACGTCAACACAAAGTAAGTTCTAGATATAGATATAGAGAGAGACTTACTTAATGTTGTGTTTTCAGAAATTTGGCATTCTGATTTCTGGAGCAGATTTTTCTGAATTGATCTTGCCCATGTTTCAATAAGAAATAAGTGAAATGGTGCAGCTGAGAGGAATTTAAACATAACTTCATCCCAAACATGAAACAAACCAAAACTGAATCCATCTGAGGAATAGAAGAAGTCCAATTAATCTTTGTTGGTTTTCTTTTAATTTCTTGTGTGTGTCCTCTTCCTTGTTTTAGCTATGACCTGAAGAGGAAGTTGTGCAACACCCAGAAAAAGGGGTTTATTTAAGCATTTTCAATCTGGATATCATTCAGACGTGTGGGCCTGTTTTTATGACTTCCAAACCAATATCTAAACCAAAGAGCGATTGTTTGGATCTGTATTTTTGGATACTCATGTCATCCAAACATCAAAACTTTTTGAAATTCACCCATCGCTAATATGAACCATACTGAATGTGTTACCACTTTTCTATGCCATCTCAAAATAAATTACCCCTGGTCTTTTTCCTAATATATTTGAAAATTGACATTTGAGGTGGGGCGTTTGATATTTTACGTCTGTTATTATTGCACAAGTCTGTCACAATCCAAAAGCAAACTGTACTACTTTATCAGAAGCCTAAGCTGCCATAACATCTAGGGTTATATTTTAAAAGCACTGTACCGTGTTCTTTCAATTCTTTTTGAGAATTAGGATGTTACTGGCTTACCGCCACATTCAATGCAATTTAATTGCACTCTTTAGGTACCTGAACCTTTGTGGAGTCTAGTCAATATCTGAGCTGTTTCCAATTATCCTCATTCTCAGAAACATCACAGTACACTGCTGTTAACTGAAACGTTCACAACTATATAGATTATTCTGCATTCTCAGGTTTATCGTTTGTCTGATTACGTTCCTGTCTCATAGATTTTTTTTTTGTCCTCTCTGCTTTGAATTAAAAATGAAATTGCAGGGTAAAATCCAATACATTTCTACTCTACACTTACCTCTCTATGTGTCCTGATTATTGTTACTTTCAGAAATATATTCAGTGAGGAAGTGCTCATTCTAACTACTGAGCATGAGGAAAATATTTGGTATTGGACCAAAAGTCTTTGGAATACTCAGTTATAATTATAAATCAAATTTCGATAATACCAGTACTGCTTACTAATGACCAAAACACAAGAAACCCAATGTGGAAATCTGTTAAAAAGAATAAAAATCTTTTGATACCTCTTTGAGGAAAATGGGAGAGGAAGAGAAACAGATGGTTTGAGGAGGAAGTGAAGGGGAAATAGTGCCCAACGTAGATAATAATATTAGAGACAAAATAATCCTTCTCATGATTATATGTTTTCAGAAAGATCAGAGAACTTTCATACTATTGACATTAGTAACCAAGGGCAAGAGAGTTCATCTTGAGAGATACAGGGCTGAAGAAGTGGGGCATACAATGAACACAGTAGTGACATCACAGAGGGCTAAGCAGTAGCCTCACCAACAGGTACATGGAGGCCCCTGGCTGCAGGTTTGTCATCCCATCAGCAATAAGGCATGAGGTATTTAGACATATGGCTGTGTGCCATGGAATTGGAAAGTATGGAATCACCGGAGGCTCCAAAATGTAGGTTCTTTGCATTTTTGAGAACTGGGGCAACTGCTATAGGTTCATTTCAGAGCTGCACCCTGAGCTGAGCAGAGACACTTGGGCAAAGCTCAATCCTTAAAGAGTGGTATGAGAATTTAGGAAAAGTTGAGGCAAAATTGTCATGAGCCTTAAGAAGAAACATCTCTTTCCTAATAGTCTCTGAAAGAAAAAGGGAGTTGTACATTGAGGATTCTGGCTCCCTGTCATGGTTTTTTCATTCCTACTTCGCTATTGATTGTACGTGCTACAGTTGGACAAATGATGAAGAAAACTATCCACCAACCTCTTGGTGACATCTAAGCAGAATATCTTTTTGAGCATGCTCACACTCCATTTTACTATTTTTTAGGCCTGTCGATTAATCGCAGTTAACTCACACGATTAACTCAAAAGAATTAATCGTGATTTAAAAATTAATCACGAGTAATCGTAGTTTTAATTGCACTGTTAAACAATAGAATACCAACTGAAATTTATTACACATTTTTGATGTTTTTCTACATTTTCAAATATATTGTATATTGTCAGGTTTCAGAGTAACAGCCGTGTTAGTCTGTATTTGCAAAAAGAAAAGGAGTACTTGTGGCACCTTAGAGACTAACCAATTTATTTGAGCATAAGCGTTCATGAGCTACAGCTCACTACAATTTACAAATGTAGATTATTTTTGTTATATAACTGCACTCAAAAACAAAACAATGTAAAACTTCAGAGCCTACAAGTGCACTCAGTCCTACTTCTTGTTCAGCCAATCGCTAAGACGAACAACTTTGTTTACATTTACAGGAGATAATGCTGCCTGCTTATTATTTACAATGTCACCAGAAAGTGAGAACAGGCGTTTGCATGGCACTTTTGTAGCCGGCGTTGCAAGGTATTTACATGCTAGATATGCTAAACATTCATATGCCCCTTCATGCTTCAGCCACCGTTCCAGAGGACATGCTTCCATACCGAAGACGCACGTTAAAAAGAATGCATTAATTAAATATTGTGACTGAACTCCTTGGGGGAGAATTGTATGTCCCCTGCTCTGTTTTACCTGCATTCTGCCATATATTTCATGTTATCACAGTCTTGGATGATGACACAGCAAGCTTTCACTGCAGATTTGACAAAACGCAGGGAAGGTACCAATGTGAGATTTCTAAAGCTAGCTACAGCACTTGACCCAAGGTTTAAGAATCTGAAGTGCCTTCCAAATCTGAGAGGGACAAGGTGTGGAGCATGCTTTCACAAGTCTTAAAAGAGCAACATTCCCATGCAGAAACTACAGAACCCGACCCACCAAAAACTAAAATCAACCTTCTGCTAGTGGCATCTGACTCAGGTCATGAAAATGAACATCTGTCAGTCCACACTGCTTTGGATTGTTGTCAAGCAGAACCTGCCGTCAGGATGGTCGCATGTGCTCTGAAATGGTGGTTGAAGCATGAAGGGACATATGAATCTTTAGTACATCTGGCACATATATATCTTGCAACACAGGCTACAACAGTGCCATGTGAACACCTCTTCTCATTTTCAGGCGATATTGTAAACAAGAATTAGGCAGCATTATCTCCTGCAAATATAAACAAACTTGTTTGTCTGTGCGATTGGCTGAACAAGAAGTAGGACTGAGTGGACCTGCAGGCTCTACAATTTTATATTGTTTTATTTTTAGTGCAGTTTTTTGTACATAATTCTATATTTGTAAGTTCAACTTTCATGGTAAAGAGATTGCACTACAGTACTTGTATTAGGTGAATTGAAAAATACTATTTCTTTTGTTTTTTTACAGTGCAAATACTTGTAATCAAATATAAATATAAAGTGAGCACTGTACACGTTGTATTCTCTGTTGTAATTGAAATCAATATATTTTAAAATGTAGAAAACATGCAAAAATATTTAAATGGTATGCTTTTTTAACAGTGGAATTAATCATGTGATTAATTTCTTTAATTGTGCGATTAATCGCGATTAATTTTTTTAATCCCTTGACAGCCCTACTATTTTTTCATTGGCACTGTGAAAGTCAAGCTTGGTTTACAAACATTTTCTTGGAAAGAACATTTCAGGTCCCAAGCCAAGATGAATTAATCATGAAACTGGAACAGGAGAGGATGTAGATGGAGCAGCAATGTATGCAGATGAAAATAGAGACTGTCAAAAGGAGGAGTGAGAACAGCATGAGATTCATCAGCTCCAAACTCAGGCAGGAGGAAAAGGCACAGTTATTAGTCCTATTTGTGGAAGTAAGCTGTTACACCAGATAAAGGGAGTGGATCAATAAATTGGTCACTCTGCCATACACACACAGCCGGGAGATTACGTTAGATACGTTTCTGGAGGTTTGTGGAAAGGTAAGCAAGTTAAGCAACAAGGTCAATGGCTCTTACATAAACTCCAGCAATTTAATTGTTTCTTTGTGCATCTCTCTGCCAAAGTGCAGTAAATTGTGTCTATCAATCTGTAGACACAATTTGATTGATAGACACAATTGTACAGGTTCTGGTACATCAGGAAGGAAAATTAGAGCAAATGTGGAAACGCAAGTGTGCTATTAAGAAAATAATATGTTAAGAAAGAGCTCATTGACTAGCTCTTTTACTCTGAAAGAGAATATTAATCCATTTCCTCTTTGACGTATTTGTTTGTGTTGCCTGTTTATGAATCAAGGGTGCGGCCTCACCTGGAATATCCAGTGCAGTACTGGTCACCGCATCTCAAAAGGGTATCTTGAAACTGGAGGGGATTACTGCCAGCCTTCCTTTGTCAAATGACATCATCCATACAGGACATATGTGGGACTGAAAGGGGTTTCATTCATCTTCTTTAATGAGGGCTATTGTTTAGTGAAATTTCTAGGCAATTATGGGCAGGCACTATGCTATCTTCTTCACAATGCTGTATTAATGCAC